>NW_020961206.1:19693-22014 GCF_003031625.1 Empidonax traillii | reverse complement strand
AGGGGATCCAACCCGGCCTGGGACACTGCAGGGATCATCCAGGGGCAGCCACAGCTTCCCTGGGAATTCCAGCCCAGCCGGGAATCCCTTCCCAATCTCCCCTTTCCCAGTGGGAAGCCATTCCCTGTGTCCTTCCAGGCATTGCAGGCCCTGATCCCAAATCCCTCTCCAGCTCTCCTGGAGCCCCCGCAGGCTCTGCCAGGTGGAATTGGCTGATCTTCGAATTCCCTTCCCCCCCCCCCAGCCCATTCCCTGATCCCAGGACAGTCGGGTTGCTTTTCCAGGGATCAATCCCAGTGGGAAGAGCTGTGCACTCACCCCTGGGGCCCGGGGGAGCCCCGGCTCCGTTTCCGGGGCGTTCCGGGCGCCTGAGCCTCGCTGGGACACCTGGAAAACCCGCCATTCCCACGGTTTGGAACAGAATTCCATGAAAACACCCCCCACCCCAGAGTCAGGAAATGAGGAAGAGAACGGTGAGAGACAGGGAATGAAACTGGGAATATCGGGATTGTGCAGAGGAGATTCCAGGCCACGAGGCACAAACACATCCCAAAATCCCCGTCCCTAACGATTCCCAGAATCCAGGAACGCGTTTTCCCGCCTGTCTCCCACAAACCCCTCTCCAGAATTAGTTCCTGCAAGCCTTGCCTTTATTCCTGCTCAGTTTATCCCCACGGGATTCCGCCTTGGCAGCTCTTCACCCTCCACTGTCTCCCCCCACCCGCTTCCCAGGGAGCCAAATCCCATAAATCCCTTTATTTATTTTATTTATTTATTTACTTTGGCCTTTATTGACACAACGATTTAAACCAGTTCTGCTCTACCTCTCCCAGTCTGGGAGAATTATTGGGACAACGGTTTTCCCTGCTGCTGGAATTTTTCCCGAGTGGGAAACGCCCCCCAAATCCACAAAAACCTGCAGCCAGGGGGGGAAGGAGTATTTTAATCTTTGCTAGTAATAAAGATTATGTGTATTACCTCATTAATAATAAAGGGGCTCTCTGGGATCCCCAGGCCCTTCATGGGGTCCCAAAGTCCTTGGGGGTCCCCAAATCTTTGGGGGGGTCTCTGTGGGGTCCTAATATTTTTTTGGGGTGGGGATGTCTTTGTGAGGTCCTCAAGCCCTGAGCAGGTCCCTGTGATGCCCCAAACCTTTGGGGGTCTCTGTGGGGTCCCCAAACCTTTGGGGGGGTCTGTGTGGGGTCTCCACACCCTTTAGGGGACTCTCTTTGGGGTCACCCACGCAAGGAGAAGGGGGGGTCTCTGTGGGGTTCCCAGGCCCATCATAGGGTCCCAAAGCCCTTGGGGGGATGTCCCTGTGGGGTCCCCAGGCCCTTCCCTGTGGGGTCCCAAAGCCCTTTTGGGGGTGTCTCCCACCCCACCCCACACACCCCGCACCGCTACCTGACCTCGCACTGCTAACCCCCACCCTCCTACCCCCGCACGACGATCCCGGGGTCCCTCCCACCGCGCCGAGCCCCCTCGGGACTCCCCCCGATCCCCTCAGAGCGCCCCGATCCCCTCAGAGCCCCCCCCCGTCACCTCCGCGCCGCCTCCGCCATCGCCGCTCTCCCGCCTTCGACCCGCGCGCTTCTCCCGCCCTCCCCGCCCTCCCCGCTCCCATTGGCCGAGGGACACGTCAATCATTCAAACTCCGTCGCTCATTGGTGAAGGGGAGAAGCGCGCGGCGCTGGGCCCGCCCCGCCGTGGTTGGCAGCCAATCAGAGAGCGCGGCCGCGCCAAAGGACTACAACTCCCAGCGTGCCTTGCGGGGGAGGAAGGGGAGCAGGCCCTGAGCGGCGCGCAGGGGATCATGGGAGTTGTAGGCCGGGCTCTGCGAGGAGCGGGAGATTCCAAGGGAAAATTGGGAATAAAACGGCTTGGAGTGAATTAAGGGGCGTTTGGGAGGTTAAGCGGGAGGGTACGGGGGTGATAATGAGGGGGCTTTGGTGGTAAATGGGTCCTCAGGGCGCTGACACGCAGAGCGGGCTCTTCAGACTGGGGATTTTTGGGAATTAGGGAGAATTCCAGTGCCTTGGGAATGGGATGGTTTGGGTGGGAAGGGATTTTAAGGATCGTCTCGTTTCAGTCCCCACCTTCCACTAGACCAGGGAATCCAAAGGAATCCAAGCTGGCCTTGGACACTTCCAGGGACGGGGCAGCTGAGGGAAAAGGGGAGGGAAAATAAAGGGAAAAAGGGGAAAGGAAAGGAATGAGAAAAAAGGGAAAGAGAAAGAGGAAAATAGGAAAGGAAAGGAAAGGAAAGGAAAGGAAAGGAAAGGAAAGGAAAGGAAAGGAAAGGAAAGGAAAGGAAAGGAAAG
>NW_020961206.1:15640-18022 GCF_003031625.1 Empidonax traillii | reverse complement strand
CTTCTCCAGCCTGGCCATTCCCAGCTCTCCCAGCCTGGAGCCAGAGCCTGACATTGGATCCATCCCCAGCCCAACTCCTCTCTGGGAAGGAGTTCCGGGAACAAGGGGGGGTTCCCTGGGAATCTCGGCACTCAGGGAAGGGGCTCCCTTCCCCTTTCCCGCCTTTTCCATCCCCACATTCCATAAAAATCCCTCTGGGTGGATCCGGAGTGTCCTTTATCATGGAATCATGGAGTGGTTTGGGTTGGAAGGGACTCTAAAGCTCATTTAATTCCACCTGGATCAGGGACAATTCCCGCTATCCCAGGGGATCCAACCCGGCCTGGGACACTCCCAGGGATCATCCAGGGGCAGCCACAGCTTCCCTGGGAATTCCAGCCCAGCCGGGAATCCCTTCCCAATCTCCCCCCCAAATCTCCCCTTTTCCATTCCCTGTGTCCTGTCCCTCCATCCCGTGTCTCCAGTCCCTCTCCAGCTCTCCCAGAGCTCCTTCAGGCTCTGGAAGGGGCTGTGAAGTCTTTCCCAGCCCAAATCCGGCCCTTGGAGCACCAGAAATCCATGGATTGTTCCATCACCTCTTTGGTTTCCCTCCCCTCCCTCTCCCACCCCTGGAGAACCCTTCACTGTGGGGTTGGTTTTCCCCCTTTCCCGCTGAATTCCCACAGGCTGGAATTCCACACCCTCGCTCTCCTCGGGTTTAGGGATGGGATTCCTTAAGGGAAAGGATTCCATGGGCATCTGGCTGCTTGATTTTCCCTGGGAAAGGCAACGCTCGGGCAGCCTTGGGAATGTTCCTTCCAGGGATTTGCTCTTGGGAGTTTTTTTTTGTGAAGCTGCTTTTCCAGGAGGGGGAGCTCGAGGAATTCCCTGGATATGGGAGAAAAGAGGCGGATCCGGTGCCTGCCTGGGATAACTGGGATGCAGTGGGAGCAGGAGAGCTGTGGATAACTCCCCTAATTATGGAATAACCTCCTTTAATTTAACATTTCAGCTGTTCCAGGGGTTTCTCACCTCCTACATCGGCCCTTTCTTACTGATCTAGGGTGGATTTCTCCCAAATTTTCCCTCCCAGGGGCGTCTCATCCTTGAATATCTTTAAATTCCCGTTGTTTATGAAGTCATTCATCAATTAAACAGCTTTTTTGGGGGGGCTTTTTTGCTGCTGATTTGGGGACTTTTAAGAAAAACACTCCAAGAAAAGGGCTGGGACAGGAGAAATTTGGGGAATCTGCTGGATTTGGGAAGTTTTGGGAAGCAGGGCCAGGCAGAGGAGTTAATTCTAGGGCTGGGATGTGCTGGGATAAGTAGAACTGCTGAAGTGTGGGTGGGGGTTTCCCTCCCAGAGCTGCAGAATCCATGGAAAAGCCATTTCCCAAACCCCAGGGAAAGAATTTGGGGCAAAAAAAAAAAAAATGGGAGAAATGGGGAAAAAAACCCCTTCCTTTGCCCCCTGCGGGAGGGAGGAGGGAGGGAGGGAATGGTTTTCCTTTCAAAGGGGGTTTTTTTCTGCAGATTATCCCAATTTCTGGGGTCCTTTTTGACCTGTTTTCCCTCTTTTTCCCCCCCCCTCAGCCGATCCCTCCGTTTACACCATTTACATGGGGAAGGACAAGTACGAGAGTGAGTACCTAGAGATCCCTTGGCTGGGGGTTCTGGGGGGGGATTTGGGGACCTTTTGGGGGTGTTAATTCGATGTACTGTTGGCCAAAACGTGGCCCTGCTTGGCATGATCCTTCCCTTGGGATAAATCCCTGTGGGAAATCCTCTGGGCAGCAAAAATACGAGTCAAAATTAAATTTATTGGGGGGGAAAAAAACCCCACCTTTTCCAGAGAAAAATCCATTTTGTTTTGTGGTTTGGTGATTTTTTTTTTTTTCCTAAACCTCTTCCTGCTCCATCCGTGTTTTTCCCCCTCTCCGGTCAGTCTTTCCATAAGTTTTCCATCTTCTCCTGTTTCCTACCTGGTGATTCCAGCCCCGGGGGAGGGAGCTGGGATTGGGGAAATTTGAGCAGCCGGAATTCCCTGATGGATGTTTTTCCTCCCCACAGACGAGGATCTCATCAAGTACGGATGGCCCGAGGACATCTGGTGGGTGCTGGGAATCCTTGGAAAACAACCCCCCCACACACACAGAGCTGGAGAGCCCTTTCCATGTGGGAATTATCCCAATATCCCCCCTGCCCCTGCCCTGGCCCAGCTGGAGGCCGTTCCCTCTCCTCCTGTCCCTTGTTCCCTGGGAATTGGGGACACTCCCCCCCGGCTCCCCCATCCTGGCAGGGAGTTGTGGGGTGGGGAAAGCTCCCTCCTGATCCCTCTTTTCTCCAGGTTGAGCTTTCCCAGCTCCCCTCAGATTTTCCAGCCCTTTCCCAGCTCCCTTCCCT
>NW_020961206.1:7527-9626 GCF_003031625.1 Empidonax traillii | reverse complement strand
AGCGATTCCCTTTGTCCCGAGCTGTCCCGGGAACAATCGGGGCCGTTCCGGCCGCTGCTCCAAGGTTGGGGAGTTCAGAACCCTCGTGGGGTTGAGGAAATTGGGGAATTATTGGCCTGGTCCAGTTCCAGCTCCCCGGGAGCTTCGGGAATGGCCGGACCTGCCCCCGGAGCTCAGCACCTTCCTCTCCGTTGATATCCCTCTAATTAATATCTCTGCCAATTAATATCCCTGCTAATTAATATCCCTCTCCATTAATATTCCCTCCAATTAATACCCCTCTCCATTAATACCCCTCTCCATTAATACCCCTCTCCATTAATACCCCTCTCCATTAATATTCCTCTCCATTAATATCCCTCTCCAATTAATACTCCTCTCCAATTAATACCCTTCTCCATTAATATCCCTGCTAATTAATATCTCTGCTAATTAATACCCCTCTCCATTAATACCCCTCTCCATTAATATCCCTCTCCATTAATATCCCTCTCCATTAATATTCCCTCCAATTAATACTCCTCTCCAATTAATAGTCCTCTCCAATTAATACCTCTCTCCATTAATACTCCTCTCCATTAATATCTCTCTAATTAATATTCCTCTCCATTAATATTCCTCTCCATTAATATCCCTCTCCATTAATATCCCTCTCCATTAATATCCCTCTCCATTAATATTCCCTCCAATTAATACTCCTCTCCATTAATACCCTTCTCCATTAATATCCCTGCTAATTAATATCTCTCTAATTAATATTCCTCTCCATTAATACTCCTCTAATTAACACCCCTCTCCATTAATACCCCCTCTAATTAATACTCCCCTAATTAACACCCCTCTCCATTTACATCCCTTCCTCTTCCCCACCCCTGACTCTCATTAGCACTTAATTAACACCCTTAACCCCCCCTCCTGGAAGGAGGGAGGAGGGCTTGGAATGGGAGGAGGGCTTGGAATGTGGCCCTGACCTTCACAAGGGGCCTCATTCCCGGGGATTTCTCGCTCCAAAAACTCCCCTTGGAAGCTCTTCCCGAGCTCCTGTTTATCCCTGACGGGCATCCAAAGCGGGATTTGAAGGAAAATGGGGGATTTCCCGATCGAGGGAGGGGCTGGTTTAACCCTGCAGCTCCCGAAATCCGGGATTTCCCACCTCCAGGGTGGGGGATCCCGAAGGAGAAACCTTGGAAAAATTCCATCAGACATCACTGAGCTCCCTCCCCCCCGGGGTTAATTAGTGAGGAGGGTGAGACGAGCAACTCATGATCCCCCCTGGCCGAGCTCCAGGAGGAAAACAATGTGCATTTCTGGGATTCTGGAATTTTTCACCCCAAAAAGGGGCCCGTTCTGGTGGCTTTTCAGGGGATCAGGTTTTGGGGATAACGGTTTGGGATTTTTTTCCTGGCAGGAGCTACTCCTCCCTGATGAAGGCTGAGAACATGTCCTCCAACCAGGTGAGTGGGAGCTGCTGATCCCACACAATGCCCGACACGGGGATGGAATTCCAGCCTGGCACGGCCCGCGATCCCACAGGGAACGCCTTTGGCTCTGGGAGCACCCTGGGGACCGGTGGGGCTGAGGAAACAGGGATACAGTGATCCCTGGGTGAGGATGGACCGGATGCTCCATCCCTGGAAGTGTTGGATGGGGTTTGGAGCAACCTGGGATAGCGGGAGGTGTCCCTGCCCAGGGAATGGGATGGGATTTAATGCCCCTTCCAACCCATCCCATTCCATGGTTCCATTATGAAAGACACTCAGGATCCACTCAGAGGGGTTTTTATGGAATGTGGGGGTGGAAAAGGCGGGAAAGGGGAAGGGAGCCCCTTCCCTGAGTGCCGAGATTCCCAGGGAACCCCCCCTTGTTCCCGGAACTCCTTCCCAGAGAGGAGTTGGGCTGGGGATGGATCTAATGTCAGGCTCTGGCTCCAGGCTGGGAGAGCTGGGAATGGCCAGGCTGGAGAAGGGAAGGATCCAGGGAGAGCTTGGAGCCCCTTCCAGAGCCTGCAGGGGCTCCAGGAGAGCTGGAGAGGGATTTGGGATCAGGGCCTGCAATGCCTGGAAGGACACAGGGAATGGCTTCCCACTGGGAAAGGGGAG
>NW_020961206.1:4299-6680 GCF_003031625.1 Empidonax traillii | reverse complement strand
TTCCCGGCCTGCTCCGGGCCAGCCCACCCCCTGGAAGGAGCAGCCGGATCCCTGGGATGGCTTCCAGCCCCGTGCTTTTCCCAAAGACAATGGTATTTATTTTGGGGAAGGGATTTGGGGCCCGGCAAACAAAGCTGGGCCGTGGCCTCACCCCCCCCCCCACCACTGGCACTGCCGCCTCTGGAATTCTGCTCCTCACCTGGAATTCCACTCCTCCCGCTGGGAATCGCCGGGAACGCCGGGAGGAAAATCGGGATGAGCTCAGGGGTGGCTCCTGGTCAAACCTGGAGCTGTGGGAGGTGAAATCCCGCTCTGATTCCCACCCCCCAACCCCCCTGGAATTCCACGGGATTCCCGCCTGGAAAGCTCCTCTGCAGGGAGGGGTTGGGTTTTCCGTGGGATTCGCAGGGTGGATCCTCCCACCTGGGCATTCCCTGAGGTTGGGGGTGGGGGGGGTGGAAATCCATGGATAATCCTGGTGTAAATATCCCGATTAAACTCGTGCCATGCAGGCAACATCCCGGAATTCCGGAGGGGGAGGGGGCAGGAAACAGGGAAAAGGGACCCTCTCAAGGAGCCCAAACCATCACAGGCTCGGCGAAAATCATGGAATATTCTGGGAGAAAAGGGCAAATCCCGGTGATGACACACCTGGAATGAGCTGCTTCCAGCAATTCCCGGCATTCCCCACGGGAAAAGGGGCCTAAGGAAGGGGCCAGGCTGCCCTGAGCCCTCCAGATCCGTCCTGGGAAGAGCAGGAGGACCACGTGGGGTGTGTTTTCCTCTTTTTAGGGATATGGGAAGGGGGGGGGATCCATGGGAAAAACAAGGCCTGGAGCAGCCAGGGGCGTCCCCCCCTTTGCCAGGCACTCCTGGAAAAGCAGGGAAAAGGTGGGAATGTGGGAAGGGGGGGGATGAGGAGCTGGGGGGGGCCCCTCCCTGTCCTGCCCACAAAGGGCCCTTTCATGGATGGGGCCGGAGCGGATCCGGAGGCAGCTCCAGGGTTTTCTTTGGCTCTGGAATCCGGCGGATCCAGAGGCTCCGGCACCGCCCTGGCCTGGCATCTCCAGGGTTTTCCTTGGCACTGGAATCCGGTGGCTCTGCTGGCCTGGGGAGCCCTCGGGACAGGGAGCCGTGTCCTTGGGAATGGGGTGTCCATGGAATGAGATGCCCTTGGGAATGGGGTGTCTATGGAATGGGATGCCCTTGGGAATGGGGTGTCTATGGAATGGGGATTCCTTGGGAATGGGGTGCCCTTGGGAATGGGATGTCCATGGAATGGGGTGTCCATGGGAATGGGGTGTCCATAGAATGGGGAGTCCTTGGGAATGGGGTGTCCGTGGAATGGGATGCCCATGGAATGGGATGCCCATGGGAATGGGGTGTCCATGGGAATGGGGTGCCCTTGGGAATGGGTTGTCCATGGAATGGGATGTCCATGGGAATGGGGTGTCCATGGAATGGGGTGTCCATGGGAATGGGGTGCCTGCACCCTATGGATTGGTGTCCGTGGGCACGTGTTCCCAACACCCCCTGGATCATTGTCCATGGAATGTGAGACCTTGGAATGCCCTCTGGATCCCTGTCCATGGGCACATATTCCCAACACCCCCTGGATCCCTGTCCATGGTTCTCTTATTCCCAACACCCCCTGGATCCCTGTCCATGGTCTCCTATTCCCAAACATCCCATGGATCACTGTGGGTCAAATGTCCCAGACATCCCCTGGATCCCTGTCCATGGGATGGGAATCCCTGGATCACCCCCTGGATCCCTGTCCATGGAATGGGAATCCCTGGATCACCCCCTGGATCGCTGCCCACGTCCACCCTGTCCCTCCCTTTCGGTCAATGCCTCGGGAATGTTGGGAATGCTGAACCCCTTTCCCGCCCCACTCCCCCCATGGATCCCCCCCGGGTCCCACTGCTCCCTCAGCCCCCAATCCCAACCATTCCCGGGCTGTGTTTTGGGGGATGTCCCATCCTGGGATCCCCCCATTCCCAGTGGGACAATCCCAACCATTCCCGGGGGGTGTGGGGGGGGTCTCCCATCCTGTCCCCCACCTCTGTAAGGAATTCCCACCCCCCCTCTCCCCCTCCCTGAGCCCCCTCCCCACCCCCTCGCGGCCTCTCCCGCCCCATCCCGAGGCCGATCCCGGCTTTTCCTCCCGCCCGGGGCCGCTTTTTTGGGATCAAAACAGGAAGCGGAGCTGCCAACAGCAACAAACGCGCCCGGGCGGAACGGCCCGGCCCGGCCCGGGGGGGCCTTTTGGGGGGGGCTGAGACCCCCAATTCCCGCTGCCACAGCAGGGGACACCCCCCGGAACCCACCGTGCCCCTCCCAGTGTTCCCAGTATTCCCAGTTCAGGAGCCGCCCGTCCC
>NW_020961206.1:0-3387 GCF_003031625.1 Empidonax traillii | reverse complement strand
TGGATGGAATTTGGGACTCCCTGTCCCAGGGGATGGAATTGGGGACCCCCTCCCCTTTATCCCCAGTCACTGTCCCGGGGGTCCGGGGGGTCCCAGGGGATGGAATTTGGGATCCCCCCTTTATCCCCAGTCACTGTCCCGGGGGTCCGGGGGGTCCCAGGGGATGGAATTTGGGATCCCCCCTTTATCCCCAGTCACTGTCCCGGGGGTCCGGGGGGTTCCAGGGGATGGAATTTGGGATCCCCTCATTATCCCCAGTCACTGTCCCGGGGGTCCGGGGGGTCCCGGTGGTCCCGGGGGTCCCCTCATGCCGGGGTCTCCCTTGGACCCCTCTGGCCCGGCCCGACCCGCGTTCCCGGGGGTCCCGGGCAGCCCCTGCTCGCCCTGCGGGCCGGGGGGTCCCGCCCTTCCCGGCCCCCCCTCGGGCCCCGCGGGTCCAGGATCCCCCGTGGGTCCGCCCTGGCCCCGCCATCCCGAGGATCCAAAGCCGCCCTTGGAGCCTTTGAATCCCGGGAATCCTTTCATTCCAGGGGGTCCCCGTTCCCCCTGGGGGCCGGGAGGTCCCGAGGGTCCCGTGGGGCCGGGCGGTCCCGGCGATCCCGGGGTCCCGATGTCACCCTCCTGTCCCCCGATCCCCGCGGGGCCGCCCGATCCGACGTCCCCCCCGAGGCCGCGGGGGCCCGGGAGACCCGGAACGCCTGCAGGGAGGGAGGGAGGGAGGGAGGGAGAAGAGGGAGAGGAGGCGTGAGGGGGACGCTCCCACCGCGGGTGGGAATTCCCCGCTGTCCCTGTCCCTCCATCCCGGGACACTCCTCATCCATGGGATGCTCCAGGTGCCTCCCTGCACATCCCAGCCCTTCCTGGGCCTCAGCACTGACGGTTTGGACCCTCCCCCACCTCCCTTGGGATCAGGATCCCCCCAAATCCAAGGAAGCGCCCCTGTTCCCCCCTCCCTCCCCTCGGAGCAGGGAGATGTTCCCAAGCCTGTCTCTGTGCCGTGCATCCACCCAATCCCACCCAATCCCACAAAATCCCCCGGAATCATGGGAAGAGCTCGCCATTCCCCTCCCCTCGGAGCAGGGAGATGTTCCCGAGCCTGTCTCTGTGCCGTGCATCCACCAAATCCCACCCAACCCCACAAAATCCCCCGGAATCCCGGGAAGAGCTCCCCGGATCCCGCCGTTTCCCCTCCCCTCGGAGCAGGGTGACGTTCCCGAGCTCGTCCCCGTACCGTGCACCCACCCAATCCCACAAAATCCCCCGGAATCCCGGGAAGAGCTGCCCGTTGCCCTCACCCCGGAGCAGGGTGACGTTCCCGATCTCCTCCCCGTGCCGCGCGTCCACGGCCCGCATCTCCTCCAGCAGCAGGGACAGGTCTGTCACGCCGCGGTCCAGGCGGGCCCCGAGGACCCCGCAGCGCTCCCGCAGGAGCCGGGCCGATCCCTGGAGCTCCCCGAGGCCGCCGCGGAGCTCCCGCAGCTGCCGCGCGTGGGTTTGGGAGCGCAGGGAGCAGGCGAGCCCCACGTCCGACAGGTAGCGGCTCAGGCCCCGCAGGTGCCCGGCCGTGGCCTCGGTGTTGGCCGGGATGGTCCCGATCTCCGCCCCGCGGGATTCCAGGAGCGCCTCCAGCGCCACGAACCGCTCGGCCGCGCGGGAGTGGGCGCGCTCCGCGTGGTACCTGCGGGGCACAGCGTGGGGAGGGGGTTGTTGTGGGGTCGCGGAGGCCCCAGTGCCTCGCGGCAGGCCCTGGAGCCCACGCGGGGTCGCGGGGAGCCCGGGAAAAGTTCCCCACCCCGCAGATCCTGGAGCCTCGGATTGGTGGGGACAGTGGGGACAGTGGGGACAGTGGGGACACTGCCCTAGAACACCCCACACCCCACAGGGACAGTGGGGCCCTATATCTATTTATATAAATAAAATATACAAAATATGTATTTATATATTAAATATGTAGATAAAGTACATTATAAAATTTGTACATAAGTATATACTAAATATACACTAAATGTACATTTTTATTTATTTTTAGATATTATATATGTGGGTATATGGATATGTATAATAAATTTTATCCATATTTTATTATATATTTTTATGTAGAATATATTTTTATATAAAGATATTATGTATCTTTATATATATTATTACATAAAAATAAATTTATGTAAAGTATTTGAAATACGGATAAAGGAATATATTTTTAAAGAAGTATCTGTAAAAATAGACTAAATATATTTTTATATAATTATATAAATACATTATATATCATATATAAAGAAATAATATATAAACATATGATAATATATAAATATATGATAATATATAACATATACGATAATATATAATATATATTATATATTATATAAGATATATTATTATTTCTATAATATATATAATGTATAGCATATTATATATTACATTATATTATAGATATATATTATATAATATATATAATGTATATTGTATATTATCATATAGTTATATAGTATTTCTTATATTATATATTATATATAATATATAATGTATTATTATATATTATATATAATTAGATATAACATATATCTATAATATATAGTATATAGTATGTATTAAATTATATTATAGATATAATATATATTATATATAATATATTATATATATTGTATATTATCATATAGTTATATAGTATTTCTTATATTATATATAATATATAATGTATTTTATATATTATATATTTATATAATATTAAAT
This sequence comes from Empidonax traillii, assembly GCF_003031625.1. NCBI lineage: Eukaryota > Metazoa > Chordata > Aves > Passeriformes > Tyrannidae > Empidonax > Empidonax traillii. Next base: position 657 of record NW_020961206.1, on the reverse strand, counting down.
ATTATATATTATATATAATAATATAATATAACATAATTATACATAAATATATGATATATAAATATATATATATATATAACAATACACAAAATATAAAAATAAATAACACATAAATACATATTCCCTAAATAACATCGCCCATCTCTAACATCCAAACCCCCGTGACCCGCGCGGCTCTGAACCCTCCGAGCCGCCCATGGGGACGCCCCCACGCGTGTCTCTTTGGGGACAGCCCCCCCGTGGGTACCTGCAGTCGGCCAGGCCGTCCTGCTGCCGGTCCAGGCGGGCGCTCAGGGTGTCCCCGCGGCTCCGCAGCCCCCGCAGCCGCCCCCGCAGCTCCCGCAGCCCGCGGGCCGAGCGGGCGGCCCTCAGCGCCTCCCGCCCCGCGCCGCCCCGCGCCCCCCGCAGCGCCCGCCGCGCCCGCCCCGCGCCCTCCCGCAGCTCCCGCAGCTCCCCCCGCAGCCCCCGCCGCTCCTCCCGCAGCCCCCGCAGCGCCCGCGCCGCCTCCGCCCGCAACCCCCGCAGCGCCCGCAGCCGCTCCCGGCCCCGCTCCGCGCCGCGGCTCAGCGCGCCCAGCGCTCCCTCCAGCCCCGCACGCCGCTCCCGCAGCCCCCGCAGCGCCTCCTCCAGCCGGGACGCCGCGTCCCGCCGCCCCCC
>NW_020961205.1:4749-6690 GCF_003031625.1 Empidonax traillii | reverse complement strand
GAGCCAGAGCCCTGTGTCAGGGGGGTCTCTGCCACAGTGCCATGGATCAGGCAGCTGTGGGGGCCCAGGCCACAGAGTCATGCTGCCTTGAGGTGCAGGGAGGGCACATGGCAGAAGGATGAGGGGCTGACATGCCAGGGCTGGGAAATGGACGGGCCGGAGGGTCGTGGAACTCTCCATCTGTCTCTCACACCAGGTGAGATAGGCTGTCTGGGGTGATGGGTCCTAAAGGGTTGTGAGCCCTGAGCCAGCAGGGCAGCTGGTCCCTGTACCTGTCATATGCTGGGACACAGCGCAGGAGAGAAAAGACCACATCCCGAGGGTGTGCATCAACCAGCCTGAGAATGTTAGTTTGGAGGCTGGCCTCTGGAGACACGTGGAACGCTAGACACAGGTGGATGTATATCACAATGTCCAGCACCTGGAGAGGGAATGAGGGAGAGTTTGAGATCTGCCAGCGTGAGGAGGTTGCCCAGCTTCCCCTAAGAAGTGCTTCCCTTCCCCTCACATTGTGCTGGCCTCAAAGGCTCAGGTAGCCATCAGACCCAGCTTGAGGGGTCAAAAGGCCGCTGTGGGACTCAAGCCCTGGCCACAGGCTGCTTACTTGGTTCTGAGTGGAGAGGCCTTTCTCCTCGAAAAAGTCCAAATTGAGAGCATCAGTCACACCGTGTGTTGTTGTGGTGTCCGCGTTCCCGATGCCCTCAGTCATTTTGGTGTCGGACTCTCCCATGAGATCAGTCGCTGCGGTTTCAGCATTTGTTATGGTGACAGTCACCGCAGTGCCAGAGATTGATGTGCCCTCCATCAATGCCATGTCAGGGTTTGATGTGCCATCAGCTGGCATGGGTGCGATCTCAGCCTTTGCCAGGAGATCAGTCGGTGCAATGTCAGAGGTGGTTATCTCATCAGTCAAAGCGTTGTCAGGGTTTGCTGTGCCATCAGCTGGCATGGGTGTGATGTCAGCCTTTGCCAGGAGATCAGTCGGGGCAATATCAGAGGCGGTTGCCTCGTCAGCCAAAGCGGTGTCAGGGTTTGCTGTGCAATGAATCGGTGCCATGTCAGCTGTTGCCAGGAGATCAGTCAGTGTGGTGAGAGGGCTTGTCACGTCCTGGGTCAAAGCAGCGTCAGAGGTTTCTGTGGGATCAGTCGGTGCAGAGCTGACATCAGGCTGTGCCTTGCGGTCGGTTGGCCTGGTGTCAGGCTGTGCCATGGCCTCAGGTGGTGTGGTCTTGGGTGTTCTACGCCGAATTCCCACGAATTTGAGAAACCTCTGCAGGAGAACAAAGGGTGGGGAAGAGAAGAAATTCCCATGGAGTGCTCCAACAGCAGTGCTCGGCTGAGAGGTGACAGCAGGCGGAGCCCAGGTGGAGATGGCTGCAGGTACCTGAACTGCTCTGCGGAAGCGGCCATGGGTACGGACGTGCTCTTCTGTCCGGTGCTGGCCTGGATCTGCCAAAGAGCAATTGCAATCAGAGCTGAGGGCTTGCGGGAGATGTCAGAGAACACAGCCCAGTCCTTCACTCCACAGGCAGGGCCAGCCTCGGGATGCCCAGTGGATGGAGCAGGGATGCATGGGTGATCAGCCTTGGCCCCTCTTCCCGGCTCCCTTTGCCTGAGCTTGTTTCACAGGGGACAGGAAGGGGCCAAGGTGGCTGCAGCCACCAGCCCTGTAGCCCAGGTCCAGCACTGACCCTGCTGCAGGGGCTGGAGGTCTTGCACATCCTCAGGTTGCCGTGCTGGGGCAGGTTCAGGGCCTTTGTTCCTCCTCCTGAGAAGCCTGCACAGGCCGGAGCGTCTCCCTGCCATGCCACAGTCTGTCCTCAAGGGCACCTGCAAAAGAGACACCTCGGAAAGGCCTCTGCTCACAAGTTCTGCAGAATGGCCTCAAGGGCACGTTCCACAGGGATTGGAGACGCCTCAGACAAGCTGCAGGTCCCCAAG
>NW_020961205.1:0-1507 GCF_003031625.1 Empidonax traillii | reverse complement strand
CATGGATCCCTGAGAGTCTTGTTAGTATGTCTTGCTGGCAGCATCTCTACTTTTGATCCCAAATGGCAGTCTCAGCCATCTCTACTTTGATACTGGTACTCAAAACAAGGCAAGGAGTCCACTTTCATTGCCTAGTAGCTCATGCCAGTCTCCAACATTGCCATCCAACACTGGGAATATCTTTTTTTTTGCTTTTGCCAAGTCAGGTAAGGTTTCTTTTGTGATAGACTCTTGGAGGGAGGTTGTTTAGTGCACTATTTAGCTTGCTTGGATCTATTCAAGTGCACAGCTTGTTTGCTGCCATGATTGCCATGGCTGGAGACTTCCTTGACCTTCCTTTGGCGTCGTATTGCTCTTGTTATATTTTCTTCTTAACATGCAGTGTAGTCAGGGAGGTACCTGTTGACTGCTCATGTGCTTGAAGACTGGAGTCTTTTAGCAGCTTGGATGTGAGGAGATTGGGGATGTGGTCTGCTTTGGTCTCATGTTTTTATTCTGCCCATGTTTTCATTACATAAATATTTCATTCCAAGTCTGGCCTCACTTGGATTACAAAATTACACAAAATTACTGAAGCTGCTGTATCAGTACCGATGGCAGCCCTATCGCTTACCCTGCTTACCATCAGTGCCTTTGCTTGTTTATCTTCTGGTTTTTTTCTGATCCTGTATCACTTCAAATCAGTATTAATTCTTCCTCACTCTTTCCTGAAGCTTTGACATAACAATTTTTTGCAATGATTACTGTTGGTGACCACTGTGGCATTTGCTGATATACCCTGCCCTTTACCATTCAGAAGTAAAGCATTTGTGGTGCGTTGTTTTACACCAGATTTTCCTCCCCTGCTTTGTCCTTTGTCCTCCTCTGCATTTCCTTGTAAATAACTTCTGCTGCTGTTTTTCCATGTGTTTCTGGGCTTTTCCAGGCCTGCTTTGTGAACCATCTCTGTGTCTGTTTCTTGCAGGCTGCCTTTGGAGATGATCTTAACGATGTCAGTGCACATCTCCAGGTCTTGGGTGATAAGTGAAGTTCCTTGGAGCATTTCTGAGCCCTGTCCTGACATCTCGGTATTGTCTCTGCTGCCTGTTAAGGACAGGCTCTTTCACCTCTGCTGTAAGCCCACAGATCCTACAAGGCTCTCTGAAACAACTGACTGAATTTGTCCTGGTGGTTGTTGTGCCTCTGCCTTACCTGGGAGGTCGCAGGAATACTTTTTCATGGTGCTCTCATGCAGGTGCTGGTTGTGTGTGTGCAGCAGAGGAGCTGCAGTGTGTCCCTCTGCACGTAGGCACACACAGCTGGCAGCTGCTCCCCCTTCTCCTCGACGTGACTCCAAGCAGCAGCTTTGGCCACTGGCCTCAGGAGGAGCTGGGCTGGCTGGGTAGGGGCATGGAGCTCTGTAGAGCATCAGGATGCTGTTGGGAACAGTGCTGAAGTGCTGGGAAGTGACTGGGAACATGATGGTGGTTGCAGAGCTCCTGAGATGTACAGAGTTACAAATGAACAA
>NW_020961204.1:4185-6691 GCF_003031625.1 Empidonax traillii | reverse complement strand
AAAAAAAAACAAAACAAAAAACCCCACATTTTTGTAATAAAGACTACTCAAGGTCAAGATCAAAAAAAAAAAAAAAAAAAAAGGCCTTTGTCCTTGTCTTTCGTCCTCCTCTTAGTTTGTGCAATACCTGCTCTCACGCAGTGCATAATACATCCCCAGTTGGAGCTTTGCCACTCTTGCAAGTTCTTTCTCCCAGGGATAACCCAGATCAGACAGAAACAAAATGAAAAATATTTGAAAGCTTTGTCTATTTATCATGGCAAAAAACCAAGGAGCTACCACCATAAAAATTGACTCTAAAAAAAATTAAGTTATGGACAACAAAACACTCATTGGCTATTTCCCAGTTAAATCTGTGCTGTACCTTATTTGTGCCAAGAACTTCATCATGAGTTCTCCTTCTATGATTATTGTAAAGATCTGTTAAGGCACTTTACATTGGATTTTCATACTATATCTTAATCTCTTCTAAGTTGCCTAGACCAGGTTGTGTTTTTTCAGCAATATGTTAAAAACTGCTGAACAGTCCTTTTTCTAATTCTGAGGCAACAGTTGTGCTTTTCCCACTGATGGACCTCAGTGACATACTTCACTCATTAAAAAAATGACAGGAAAGACAACTGGAGAGTTGGAGTTGCCAAGGCAATACGAGTCTCAGCTAAAGACAAACTTCTGTGTGTGATACTCATTATGTCTGATGAGCTGCATTCAATACTGGAGAACCACTCACAGAAAGTAACGTGGTACTTATGCAAAAGAACGGTGCAAAGTCATTAAACTTAGAAAAAAAAATGTGTATTCTTTATCTCTCTCTCTATAGATATCTATGTCCTATCTGTATACCCTATGTGACTTAACACGATGTAATGCTAATTCACATTTTCTGGTTCACCAAGACAATTATTCTACAAAATTCTGTAAATACTAAATGCCATTCTTCTCCAATTTACAGATTTTTTGTTGTGGCAGTAAGGTGACTTGCCCACAGCTCACTAATGTGTCATGGCACCAACTGTATTAAAACTAATTCGTATTAAAATGAACTATTACATCTGAATAAAGTAAAATCACTGCAGTAATGGATCCTCATCAGCTTCTGAATTTTACTACTGTGCCACTTCAGTACCATGCACTTCAAAAACCCATGTCAAAGAATGCTGAACAAGGTTTTCAGAGCCTTTTAATCAATTTTTAATCTTTGTTCCTGAGTACGGAGCTGATGTCAACGAAATGTCCAGAAGGACTTTTTATTTTATTTTAAGCAAAAAATATTCAGGTTTATGCCAGTAATTTGCTCTCAGGTATATGGCTGAAACGTTTTATCCTAAACTCCCCCAAAAAAATGTCAGCTTCGGGCAACTCGTCTCAAGTTAAAAATATCATCTTTGGGGAGGGAGCACAATAAAGCAAAATGAAAAGGGTCTGGCAGCTGGAAGGGTCAGTAAATCTTAACTCTCAGTGCCAGTACAGGACATCACAAAGCCTGTGTGGCAAACGGGGGTTTTGTGGTCTGGAGGCGCTTCTTTGTGGTTGCCACCGCTCCGCAAATGCCAGGCGTGTGATGGGAATTTCTAGTCACGTTATCGCTGCAGTGCATAATCCTGAATAATCACTGTCATCTGTTTTTAGCCACTGTGGTCATGACAGGGGATGTACATCTACTTCCTCAACTTTCTCGCTGCCTGTTCTCACCGTGAAGTTCAGGAGACGGGAAAACGAGAGTGGAACAGCAGAAAAATCTTTTTTTTTTTTTTTTCAAGATTCTGCAGTGCCAGTCTGATTTGTGAGATATTATCTCAGAGTCCTTGAACACATGTACAATTAAGAACTTAATTAATTCCACAGAAGGAAATAAAGCTGCTTTGTATGCATTGCTGTTTTGAAGGAGTACAGTATTGTTCTCATGACAATAATATTTCATGGGACGCTGTTGAAAAGGGTGAATTACAATTTTTTTTTAATTACACAGAATAAGAACTACCTCACCCCACCAAAAACTACCTCCACACAAGCTTAAACAACCAGATAGAAATAAAATGTATTCTTTTACTATTTAAAAGATATTTAGAATGTCAATAAACTGAGCACATTTAGCTCTCAGAGAAACTAGTTTAAATTTAGTTGGAGAATCTAAGTCAGAGTTTTTTAAAGTAGCAATACATACTTTGAGGAAAGGCTCTTTTATGCATTCAGAGGAGATATTGCTCATATCTCTTTGCTAAATATCAGCACAAGTACTACAGATTGCAGAATGACTACTGCTGCTGAAAAAAGATCTCAAAAAGGGGTCATAAAAGGAACAGGCATCAGATTTGATTTAAGGACAAAATGTTCTAAAAATAACATGCCTGCATACAGTATTGCTGCAAAAAAGAAGAAGATAATTGTAATAAATTCAAATTGAGGTCCCCAAAAAGGAATACTATAAGAACAAATTTGACATACTAGAAGAAATTATCTCAAAGGCAACATATGCCACCAATATTTTAAACTTTTCTTCTGAATA
>NW_020961204.1:0-3781 GCF_003031625.1 Empidonax traillii | reverse complement strand
AATGTTCTAAAAATAACATGCCTGCATACAGTATTGCTGCAAAAAAGAAGAAGATAATTGTAATAAATTCAAATTGAGGTCCCCAAAAAGGAATACTATAAGAACAAATTTGACATACTAGAAGAAATTATCTCAAAGGCAACATATGCCACCAATATTTTAAACTTTTCTTCTGAATATTCTGTTGGGGATAGTAGTACATATTACTTTGCCTTATAAAGTAATGGATGAATTGATTAATATTATTATTTTTATATATAGGTTTTAAATGTATTAACTTTAGAGTTTATTTATTTGCTGAGAAGAGATTCAGCAGAAGATAAAATCCTCCTAATTTTTCAGAACAATCAAAATAATTCAATAAATTGAAACCAGAACAATTTATTTAATTTGCCTTGTGATTCTGTGGTCAAAATACTCCATCACAGAACTAATATGATCTTTAAAGCTGATCTCACAATTGAATATTCTGACAATGTTCTGATCTTTCTAATATTCAAAAAAGGCTTCCAGTGGAGACTGAGGCAGACTAGAACCTGTATTTCCATCTTAACTGCCTTGATAGAGGAGCTTAACACTGCAGACTTCTCAAGGAGGAAGAACAACTCCAGCAAAGTAGAATTTCTAGGGTGCTTTGCTGCATAAACTTTACCATTCCTGACAGAGGTGCAGCAGATAGAAGGCTGTGACTAAGGACAAATTTTAATTGTGGAAAATTAATCCTGTAATTTTCTAATAGTCCTCTAGCAAGAGATCAAATATCATCTGGAAACACTGCTAATAAGATGTTCTTTAGAGGCACTGCAGGGAGATAGGATTGTAGAATAAGATTAATGAAGATTAGGCTACAGGAAAAAAATGGAATGACTTTTGATACAAGAATGTCAGTGAAATTGAGATACTCATTTACATATTAATGTATTCTAATGAGGAAAGAAAATATAAATCATAAGAGAAAGGAAGAAACACAGTTTTATTGTTCTGAGTTGACAAACGTCACACAAACACCCAGAGTAAGGAAGGTCCCGGTGACTGTTTTAAAAAGTTTCTAGGGCTCAGCAAACTGTAAAAATCAAGACTCTTGTCTCATCTTAGAAAATGTTCATGATAAAAAACACTCACCTGAAAATGGGCACTTCAGCAGTCATAAAATTACTTCCTTCAGGTAGTTGGATCCAGTCCCATAAACTCTTCTCGTATGTCTCGCTGTTATGTCCAACAACCAAATCCCATTTTATGGGCAGCAGACCTGACCATGAGCAGACCACTGAACGTGAGCACCTCTGACACAGAAGCCTTGCCTAAACTTCTTGCTGAACATTCAGTTTAGTGGAAGTCAAACTAATCCTTCACCCTGTACACATCTTGCAAAATATCTACATTTTCACAGGGTGCCTGCCTTTAGAAAGCTGTAATGACAAAACCTTTGACCTCAGAATGAGAAGGACAAAACCCAAGGGGTCTCTTCCTTTGTTTTTTCCTCTCTGACCAAAATTATTCCAACGTAACTCTAAAAATAAGGAGCTGCTTGTCTTAATACCAGCTGGGGTATTGCAGAAACAGAGCCAATAGGTAGGAAATACAGTGTACCTTCCCAGTGCTCTCATGTCACTTCAGCCCATTACACAGGTACAAAGAGATGTCTAACACATAAAATTCATATTAGAATTTTAATAAATTGACTTTTAGGATGGAACAGCATCTAAGAAGTCTGAAAGTGAAGAGGATGATACATTAACTCACCAAAATGGAATTTTACGGGTTTTTTTCAAATATCAATGGTAACATCTTCTAAAAGCAATTATTACAAATTAATCACAAGAAAATTAGTAAAGTATTAAATTTTCATTGCAAGAAAGACCAAATAGTTTATCAGTGAATAATACATACTGCACACAGACCTACACAAATGAAATAAAAGCGCCTCAAAGAAATAACCGTTGGCTTTGATGCTATACCAGCAATTAATTTTCTGCCTAATCCTTCAAAATTTTATCACAAAAATAATCCATTCTCCTGACATTTTTCTAAACAGAACTGCTCAGAAGTGAAAACTGTTGTCCTTATGCTCCCCTGAAAAGCTGCGTTCACTGTGTGTCTGCCCCAGTCTGTTCCACATTATTTTCTGCAGCTGACAGATCATATCCTGCAACAGCATCATAAAAGCAAGTGGAATCACAATCAGAGGTTTGCTAACCTGGGGTGATAGTCTTTGCCTTCACTAGAATACGTTAGAACTAGAATACATTTAGACCTATATGTGTTGAAAGTGAGCTCCTAAACTGAGCTCTTTTTGACCAGGTTTTAAGGAAGCTGTTGAAAAAAAACCCTGTTGATCCCCAAACCATCAAATGCTTAGCAATGACTTCTAAATCAGCAGTGCTCTTCAAGGGAATGATAAGTAATGCATTAAGAGGCCTTAAATTTCATTCCAGACGAAAATATTCTCCCTTAGCTCGTTAAGTCTCAGTGGATGACGTGGGTGCATGAACTCCAGTCAGACTTTCTTCTGTTTCTGGTGAGCATCAGCTATAATGCAACTGCTGCCCTCGGTTCATGGAGTCCTACTGATTGCATTACAACATCAGCAGTTGGAAACACCTGAGAGAAATGTCTAGACCGAGCAGGTAAAATTCACAGACAGGATGTTGTTGCTTTCCAGTGAAGTCTTGCAGGAGATGCTGTGTACTGCCATGTCCAAACAGCATATTAAGCAAAGTGACAGCATTTGATTTCCAAGGACATGAATTATTTGACTGTTAAATTATTTCCACAAGTCTCAGCAGAAACATTGCTTTCTAATAGCTCTGCATCAGATTTGCCTCAGGAAAGACAAAAGGCTAGATTAAATCCTGGTGTGTGAATAGCATTGCTCCCTTCATGTTTCTTTTTAATTTTATCTACATTTGATAAAGCTGCTGTCTGTAAGTCCAACAGCTCCCTTTTACCACTGCACTTTACAGTCTACTTCTGGAGTTCTCCTGGCTTTGGTATCTGGAAAGAAGGAAGAGAAATAATTAGAGCTGGGAGTCAAAACCTTTTTAAACAGGTTAAATTGCCCACTGTCAAGCATCAAATTTTGCCCTTTTTTATGTCATGGGTTAACTCCTTCAAACTTTTTGTAGACTTGGCATCCTCTTTCAGGCCACTCTTCTTTAACAATAACCTTGGGTCCTGGTTACAGAACTTTATATGTGTTAATACAGATATTGAGAAACTTCATAGTCTGCCTTGCTAGTATAAGATTATTTCCTCCTTTATAAAATCCTTCTGGACATGAACCCTAAAAACCCAGATAATACCTGTGAGGTAAGCAAAAGAACAGAGATACGGCCTACGAAGAGATTTTGAACATATAATTTTATGTCCATAAAGTAATTCATGGAAAAATACAACTCACTATCCAAATAACAGTACACATAGCATTCAAATTCTGGATCAGCTGATGCTTTCCAGGATTGGAGGCATTTTATACATGGTTTTGTGCTTGGTTTCTAGGCAGAATCAGGCCCATAGTTTTGGGCTTAAAAGAATTCATACCTGTTTATACACAGATATAATATCTGTTTGTACACAAGTTGCTGAAGATGACCAAGTACCAGGGTCAAGACATCCCCCCCCCAAGCAAAGATGTAAAAATATTATTTGAGTGAGTAGAAATAGTTTTGACTGACAACAAAGGGTATAATTATGTATGCCACCTTAAGCATCAGTGTTTGCAAAAGCAGACCTTTTATTTGCTAAATATCCACTGATGTTTGGTTAAGTCTCTCTGAAAAAA
>NW_020961203.1:3967-6695 GCF_003031625.1 Empidonax traillii | reverse complement strand
GTCCCCTCCCTGGGTAGTTGCCCCAGAAACCCCTGACTTTCAGCAGGGAGGAGGAAGAGAGCAACTTGCTTGAACGTAAGCCAGGATCAAAGTTGCTCAGAGCCGCAGGTGCTTATCCAAGTGAAATTGGCTTGAGCTGTTCCAGGGCTCATTCCTCCTCTGAGGGAGACGGGAGACCCACATATTCAGTTGGTTTCTCAGTATAAGATGAAGTTTTATGAAACTGATTTGTGTTAGCAGCATATAGAGGGACTAGTTACAGGATGGCTGCAGAATTAACAATTTAAAGTTGTCAACAGAATCTGTTTTCAGTATTTGTCACTATATTTCATTGGATTTCTACCCCTACCAAGGAGGTTAGACTTCAAAACAATTGATACAAACTGCATATTGTTGCAAACTGCTGAAGAAATCAGCAAAAGAAAATTTATTTCCTTTGCCATACATTGCAGTGTCATCTTCAGTGATTATTCTCTTGACAAGAGATTCAAGCATTTATTGACAAGTCTGCAAAATTTTGATGTCATTGTGTTTTTCAGTAGGCAATATTTCTAAGGATCAGAATTTAGAGGCCAGACAGTGATTTAAATACCATCTTAGCTGGCAACATTATAAAAGTATTTTTTAGTTTTAGGGACTTTTCAGCCCATACTGTGCAATATCAGATATGTTGGCCATATCTGACACAGTAATTCTTGTACATGTAGTCCATGAAGCATACTAGTGCAGAATTTTTTTTGAGAAACCTTTTATATTTGCAAGCCATTATTCCCATGAGGTAGTGGTTATGAAGTGTTTTTTGAGCTTGAAATCCAGTCTATAAATGTTGGTAAATTCTGTCGGGGGCTGGTGAGGCTGAAGCAGTAGGAATAGAACACCCAGTCAGGAGATAAAACTAGCGCTGCCTTCAAACCCTTTCGATGCTTGTGCAAATTTCCACCCACAAGGGCTGAAGCCCCTTTTCCATTTTCCTAGCTCTGTGCTCTGTCCTGAGACCAAAATGAAATCCTGTATTTCTACTGAAGAATAGGCAAACCTAGGTGGGGAGCTGTAAGTCAATAGATTGGCCTTTACAGTGAGCAAATAATGAATCAGTTTTTCAGCTATGGTTTGCTCTTGTTGTGATGGCTGGTGTATTTTAAGGAGTCCATCACCTACTCTGGGAGCAGTAGTTCCGGAGTGTGTATCTCCTGGTGCCTTTTTCAGGTGAGTGAAGACTTTAGAGTTGAGCTGAACAATGAACTGTTTGTTAGTACATCCCTGAAGAGCAATTATTTACCAAAATGCTCAGTGAAACAGTATTTTACATTATACAAAACTATTTTCTTTTCTTGTTTTATTCTGAGAGGAGTGTGATCTTACTTATAAACGCATTTTCAACCGTTGTTGCTGCACTATTGCTGCTGCTTGATCTTGATTTACTTAGAAGTTACTTTTCTTAAGGAACATGCCAGAGCTATGGAAGCTCAAATCTAAATTGCAACACACTGAGTAAAAACTGTACAGTAGAATATAAATTGGTTGAATTATAATGGACAGTGCTGCTCACTTGTAACAAATGAAACTCCGAGGCATAGTACCGAGTATATTTTAGGAAGGAAAGGTCTTACTGTTGTTTTCATTCATAAGTTAGACCTATGGAGAAAACACTATGGTGTTTTTTCTTGTGTGCATCATGGTCAGCTGGTCATCTGCTCTTAGGAGAATCACAAAATGATTACAGGCTGGGACAGAGGACTTCTCAACCATAAAAATGTGTCAGTACATGTTTAGCAAATGCTAAGGTTAATTTTTATCACCCACAACACTTAGCTTAATAAAAGGATTACAGGGATCTCAGCAGAGAAGATTCTGCCTTTTAGATTGTCTTCAGAACTGGCCTTGATTTATAAATAAGAAGTAATTAAGGATTTATAAGATACGATCAGACACAGTTTCATGCATCTGTACAGCGGAGTGAGTGTATATATTGTGTATGCTGAATGTAGCAGTAGGAAAGCTGTACAAACTGTGATAAGTAACAACTAAAGTGGGATTTTTTTGATTTGGTTTGGGTTTGGGTTTTGGATGTTTTTTGATTTTTGTTTTATTTTGTTTTTTTACTGAAATCTATAGTGTTTTCTTACTGCTCAGAAGCTAATGCCTGGTATGTGTTATTGCTTAATTATATCCTGTTGTGTGATTTACAATACATGCAATCTGATCGTGGAAACAAATGGTCTTTCAAAATTATAATGTGTTTTTCATCCTTATTAAGTCTTTGGATTTTGTTGGAATGTGAGCATGGGCTGCTTTCACTCTCTTCAGTTTGCCCTTGTAAAAATTAAAAAGTAGTTTCCTTTTTTTAAATCTGGTCCTAATGATGGATTTTCCCCTGTCAGGTTGTCAGCTATTTCAAACCCTTAAAATCCCTGAACAAATTAAATTACAAATCTTTCTGTGACTGTTCATTTCCAACCGGCTTCTGTTACCATTCCATCTGTAATTGTATTAGGGGTGATCACCCTCTAATTCCTTGCTTCTGGCTCCCTCTCTGGCTGAGCAGTTAAACTTTTAGAGCTACGAAAATGTGTAACACCTCTTCTGTTGAATCTTTTGAGGAGACATTGAAAAACCATGACATTGAGGCAGAATATATAAACGGTTTCTGTTTAAAAAAAAAACACCACCAACAACAAAAAAACAATGAAAAAAAAAAAAAAAAAAAAAAAAAAAAAAAAAAAAAAAA
>NW_020961203.1:0-1261 GCF_003031625.1 Empidonax traillii | reverse complement strand
GTTTATGGTTCTGCTTTGGACTTTATAGTTGCAAACAGGTCCATAGAGAGGAATCAGGCATATTCTTTGTTGATGTGTTGATGCTTTTCATTATGATTACTACAGCTACAAAAGATCTGAAACAGGGTAGGCTCTCCTTTCTTCCCTCATTATCCCTTGAGAAATATGGCCTTTCCAGAGCCGAAGCCTTGTCCTTCTATTTTGCTAAGTTTATAGCATCTGGAGAGCCACTAAATTTTTTCCTGATGTTTATCATTCTTTCTTTTTCCTTCATATGTTGTAATTTCCACTCTTTGTATGGCTGTGCATAACTAATCTCTGCTATTTAGGCATGGCAGATAGACCACCACATAGCCCAACTTTGGCCAAACCTTCCATGGACTGTTGCTGTTGGCTAACACTGATTTCCGATCTCCTTGGTCTCCAAAGTACCTAAGCCTTGCGTCACCGTCAAACCCCCTAGTTTTGTGTCATCTAGGTCTCAAGTTTAAATTTTAAGATATTTTATCAATATCTTCTGACCTGGACTCTTAAGGGAAAGGAGAAACAAAGACTGAGGTTACTTTAGGGAGAATGAGCTGCCTTATACAGCAGCAAATATGCAGGCAACTGGTGCAAAGCAGAGCTTATGGCTTTGAGTAACATTTTGGACATCCTGACTCTATATAAGATGTGGGTGTTGGAGTCCAGAGTTGTCCTGCAAGGAAAGGTCGTGATGGATCTCTCTTCGCAGAAATCTAGGAGAAATGCTGCCAGGTTGTCAGCACAACCCCAGTGCCCCTCTGCAGAATACAGGCACCTGCAAGTAATGGATGTGCTTCCCTATTGAGCTACAGAGCTGTATTCACCATGACAAAAGCTGTAAGTTAACCCAAAATTTGGGGGGCGGTGGGAGGTGGGGAGGTCAAGGAAGTGTATTAGAACACCAAGCTCACTCGGAGAGAAGAAAAAGGGTGAGATTGGATCCAGGGCGTAGTATGTACTCCATATTGCAGGGTAACTTAAGCATTCCCAAACCTTCTTAGAAGTATTGACTGTTAAATAGAGAGAAGTTCTTAAACTTCATAGAATCATAGAATCATAGAATAGATTGGGTTGGAAAAGACCTCCAAGATCATCAAGTCCAACCCCTGATCCAACTCCAATTACTATATCATGGCACTAAGGGCCACATCCAATCTCTGCTTAAAAACCTCCAGGGATGGTGAATCCACCACCTCTCTGGGTAGGCTGTTCCAATGCCTGATTCCCCTCTCTGTAA
>NW_020961202.1:13511-15014 GCF_003031625.1 Empidonax traillii | reverse complement strand
TCCCCACCCACAATTTGTTTCCGAAATACCCTCAGTACACTATATCCATAGTCGGTACTTAGGAAAACAAACAGATAAGTTACTATTACAATCTGCTCCAGCGTCTTCTGTTGGTTGGTAAGGAGTGCAGTGTTTTGTGGCTCAAGAGGTGACTTCTTTGTCCTGTGAAATTTGTAAAGGTTCTCTGAAAGACAAAGGCTGGTCAGTTAAAAGGTAAATAGATAATTTCTACAATTGTGGTGACTGTTGTGGAACGAAACCAAACAGGTTAATAACTAAGTTTTAGTTTGAAGCAGTCTGTGTGATTAGAAGCAGCCTTTGCTTGAGTAGCAAGCCGCAGTAAAAATGTTATTTTCTCTGTTCCCCCCCATCTTGTTTACTGCTTGTTCCAACTCCGGTGCAAGCAAGGCACTCTGTAACAGTGATTTTATTGCTCGGCAACACATTCTGTAAGATTCTGCGTTAAAGCTACACTTAGTGCATTCCATGGTACTGAGATACAGTGAAAAAGTAATTTTAAAGATGTAATATATTTGGTGGAGGAAAAACCCTCGTAGGATAGGGACAGAGGACAAGGCGTCTTCTCTACCCAGCTGTTAAACTTTGAAAATCTTTCTGGCTGGAGTAATTAAGGCCTCTACTTGGTTACTAGGCAACTGATGATTCTCTTTGTATTATCTCTTAGACTTCATCTCTCTCCTTACAAAGGTAAAACTTTAGTCTCAAAGGCAGCTTTTTCTTTTCTCCTCTGCCCGTTTTACCAAAACTCTTTGCTGCAACAGGAAAACGTTTGATACAAAAATTCATTCAGCAATTATAAAGATTTGTCTGCAAGGTACAGGACAATACAAGGTGTTTCTTCCCCGGGCCCTGTTCGGGGCCCTCCTGCTGTCTGAGCAGCCGCCACGGCGACTGTTCAGATCAGCATTGTTCCAGCCTAACGACTCTCTCTGGCACTCCTGCCCCTGCCTCCCTTTCGGTCCTGTTCTTCTTTTACATGGGTATACCGTGATTTCTGCAGCCCTTGCGGCACCAGAAGCCACCCCTCAATCACGGCCCTCCCCCATACGCAACCACGGCAGATTCTGGCCGCGGGAAACCCGATTTGCAACCACCGCTAATGCAGATTAACTTAATATCCCAAACCACTACTAGAACGGCACCAAAAAGACTCGACTTTCCATGCATGGCCAAGGCTCCCCACACTCCAAACCACTCTGCCAAGCCCAAAACCCCGACAGAATTCCTCCAAACCTCTGCTTTCCTTGCCTCCCCCACACGGAAGGACACAACTTGAGAAGTAAAATTAGCCCAGGGCTACTTCGATTAGCAACGTCTCTTTAGCACTCCCCTCTGTACCAGGCACACAGGGAGAGGTTTTTGCATTAAATCAAACTTTGTAGGCATAAAGAAGTTTAGAAAGCTAAGCAGCAATCAATCACAAAATAACTCTCCCCTGCCAATGTGGCAACAATAATAACTAACTTTTTTTTTTTAAAACCT
>NW_020961202.1:4853-6687 GCF_003031625.1 Empidonax traillii | reverse complement strand
GCTGTTCTGCCTGATTTGCTTCCCTGGATGACAAAGGGGAAGGGATTGTGAACCCTCCAGTGGACATTGATACTGGCATTTGTCCTTCCACTTAACAGCCAATCTTTCCTTGAGCCCTCTGCTTTCCAAGGCATTTTAGTGCCTGCTGCACCTCCAGCTTTCACATCCATCTGCTCAAAAAAAAAAAAAAAAAAACAAACCCAAAACAACCCAGCCCAATAGCATTTGAGTCCCTCTCATCATTAAATCCTTGAGGTTTTTCCCAGATCAGGTCAGATCATTCCAAGCTGCACCTGCAGCCCTGGGTGTGGGTGTCAGTCCCTGGTGGTTCCTGTGCTGACAAACCATTCTCCAAATATCTGCATGGGATCGGCAGGAGCCTCCTGTGGGAGCAAGAACTGAGCCTGTTCTTTTTCCGTGGGGCTGATGAGGGATGGATGAAGAGGGAGCTCCCCCAGAGGCAGCTGGAAGGCCTGCCTGGACTGCAGGGATCTCACAGCTCACTCGCTGAGGGTGTTTTTCAGAGCACAGATATTTTAACTTGCTCCTTAATTTGCTCCTTTAAAGCAGTTAGCCGAATTCCAGCCATCCATCAGCTCTGGCAGCCCTTCCAAAAGGCATGGCCAGGAACTGCACATTAATTGGGAATGCTTTGCTGAATTTACTGAGTGGCAGGACCAAATTTTTCACTCTGAGATGAAGCATGAATGTGCTGTTTGGCACAATCAATACTCTTCTGGGTTGCTAGGAAATGATTCAGGGTTTCAGTGGGGTATAACCACCCCTCCTGGGCAATGAACAGAAGTGTAGAAACTCCTCCCCTGCAGTGGAGCATCTGTGGATCAGCACTGGAAACTGCTGTCTCCGTCAGGGGAGGGGGATAAAATGGGACACCATCAGCAAGGGCATCACCAACAGGGATGAAACAGCCGTTATCCCACTCTCCTCAGCACTTGTCAGGCCACACCCGGAATACTGTGCCCAGTTTTGATCCAAAAGAGTGGGAGAAGGTCCACAAAAAGGCCACAAAGGTGATGCAAGCACTGAGAAGCTGCCATTTGAGGAAAGTCTAAGAGACCTTTCAGAGGAAAGAAGGGCTAAGGGAGGACGTCACCTCCTCGTTCCAGTACTTAAAGGGTGGCTGCAGAGAAGGCAATATCTCTCCTCCCATCTTCATCCAAGGATTCTTGGCTGGCTCACCGTGCCCCTGGGAGGCTGGGAGAGCTGTCTTGGAGGAGGCAGGGCACCGTGGTGTGGCACTGGTCCTGTTGGGAGCTCTAAAAAAAGGGTTTAATTAGCAATAGACATTGCTCCTGCTGAGAGGTTGATACTGGCCCTGCCTGGGTTATTCATGAGAGTTTTAGAGCAGCTTCCATCAAGATATTCTGTTTGTTTTTTTTTTCCTTGCTTGGATGGAGAAATTTCAGACATCTCTTGGTCAGAGTTGCAGGTGTGTTGTTTTTTGGGGGGATGAAAAAAGTCTCACTTCCCGCAGAATTTTTCCGTTTTTCAACGAGAATCTCTGTTTCTCAACGGGATGTTGCACCTTTCCCTGCAAGAAAAAAAAGGAGCCAGGCTCGTGACTGATGGCTGAACAGCTCCCAGTGCTCTGCACATCCTCAGGCTCACACAGGTCAGGAACAGAGTCTCCTGCTGGTGTCACTGTGTCCCAGGGTGAGCTGCACCTTCCTCAGCAGCCCCATCACAGCTCTACTCCCACGGGCTGCTCCGTGACCTCTTGCTCTTCCCACGAAACCTCAGCCTGAGGATTTCAATTCCCATGCCCAGCACTTCAACCCTCGGCTGCTCAGCCTTGCAGGAAGGGGCAGGCACT
>NW_020961202.1:0-4304 GCF_003031625.1 Empidonax traillii | reverse complement strand
TCCAGATCTTGAAATAATTGCAAGCAGCCTCCTAACTTGCATGAAGTTTGATTTAAGCCTTAATTTAATGGCTTATCTGGAGAGCAGGAAGTAAGCTGGCACTGCCAATTAGGAGCCATCTGTTTTCTCCTAATCTTTTGCAGGCTCCAGCCCAGTAAACAAGAACCACCACAGCTGGGCCATCCCCTTATGCCCAGAGCTGCCTCTGGGGGCCCTGTCCCAGGGTCCTCATGGATCTGTGACTCCTTCCAGCCCTGGGAACAGCGGTGAGCGTGGCGAGGTGTGAGAGGGTCAAGGACACTGTGGATCAGTGCTGGAAAGGAGGGAGGTGCTTCCTCAGCAGAGGTGGTTGCTTTGAGCAGGACCCTCCACCCCAATGGCACCTGGAGGATCCCACCCTGATCCCACCTTAGATGGATGGGACAACCCTGGACAACCCTGGACAGGGAGGGATGGGCAGATTCCTCTGGTATAAGTAGCTGTTCCACTCAGCAGAGCACGGAGAAGGGGCCAAGGAGCACCTTTCAGCCTGGAGAGGTGACTGTGGCTGGGAGAGCAGCAGGGCTGCCAAAGCCCAAACCATTCCCCCTGTCCAGAACAAGACACCAGGAATGGCCATGTGTCCTCCCTCCTGTTCCCATTCCCTGTGAGCACCAGCCTCCAGCTGAGGATGGACACTGGCTCTGCTCCCAGGCCAGCTGGCCCCATGCCCTCGGTGTACCAGCAGAGTCAAGCAATTCTGGGAGGTCTGAAGTGAATAACAACCCTGGACATGGCCACGTCAGGCTTGTTCAGCCCTAAAATCTTCCTCATGTAGCAGATTTTCTAAAAAAACACCTCTATTCTAATCCCATAAAAGTTATTTCTGAGGTGCTGAGAGGTATCTGCCCTCCCTGGGGTAGGGACCCTGTGGAGATGACATCTCCCTCAGTTCCCAGGACATCAGAGATGTCCCTGGGGAAGGTGACTCGGGAAATACCTTTAGGAAGTCAAAGGTTGGGGCTTTCCTTGCCCCCCACTTCCACAGAGCAGTTTCAGAGCAGCCCTTTTCTTTGGTCCTGGGGAGGTTTCATCACAACCTTGATGAAGCTTGTTGGGGTTTTTATAGGCCAGCCATTAAACAACGATAAAGCAGCAATTAGAGAAGGATCATTTACCAGATGTTATCACCTCCCTTGCCTGCATTTTCCTCTGCAAAAACCTTCTGGCTGCAGCATTTTGCTCCGGTGCCACCTCTGCTGCCCTACCCTGCCCTGCTGGTAGGGGTCTCTCTGGTGGCAGAGCCAAGCCCACCCTGCTTGGATGCACAGCCTGAAGAGCAGCAGAAGGAGAAGAGCCACAGGCAGGTTCCTGAAGCTTTGGAGGGCTTTTTCCCCCGGTGGGTTGTTCTTTGTGACTTTGATTCAGGGGAGATGCTCCTGCAGGAAATTACCTGTTCCCTGGCTCTGCTGAGTCACAACACTGCTTCCCATGGCATTCCCGCCCTGCAAGCACCTTCCTCACCCAGCTGGGAGCCCTACAGCCACAAGAACAACTCCCCTCAGCTTGTTCTGGCCAAGAGTGACAACTGTGAAAGGCCCAGGAGACCAGTCAGGGCTCTCCAGCCCTTCGCCTGCCACTGCACTCCTCAGTCCCTCAAAAATGGGATTTCTTGTTGCAATTTTGGCTGAAGGACAAAGGCAGTGGACAGGGAGAGTGAGGGAAGGCCAGGGGGAAGACTTGGAGGTGGCTTGGACGTGTCACCTGCAGTTCTGCTGCAGCTCCTCGCGTTGCTTTGGGTTGGGAGGGACCTGAAACTCATCCAGTTCTGTGGGCAGGGACACCTTCAACTAGACCAGCTTGCTCAGCACCCCCCTTCAAACTGGCCTTGCCTCCCCAGACCCACCCTGTTTCACCTCTGAACCCCATCTCTACCTCCCAGTTCCACCAAGGGCGGTGTCCAAGGCCACAGCAGCACCACCAGGTTTGGATTCAGGGACTGCTCTGCCAGGAGCACGTTTTGCATCACCTCTATTTGAACAACTCACCCTCCTCTGGGACGAGTCTGTCCTTGCTGGCTTTGGTTTGTGAGTCTCCTAAGGCACGTTTTTAAGCCAGCAGATCACTGTGGTCCATAAAATAAAAGGGGATTCATTTCCCTGCCCCTCCTTGCGCTGCGGTTTCAGTCGGCGGTGCCAAGCCAAAGCCTTTACAGCCCTCTCTAATGCACTGGTGCTTCCCAGAGCAAACTATTTATGGCCCTGCCCACAGGAGGGAAGGTGGAGGGTCCCCACAGCAAGTTATTTATGGCCCTGCTGGTCCCTGGCCTCTGCTTTCCCCCCTGGAGCATCCCTGCTGCAGTCAGGAGGCACTTTCATACGTTGCCATTAGCTCTGTTGTCACTCCTTGCTCAGAAATCATCATCAGTGCCGTGTTTTTGTTTTTTTCCCTCAGTTTTTCAGGAATTCGGGAAGAATTCACCATTAACCTCACCTGCAGAGCCCAGGCTCACCTCAGGGGAGCTGCTGGATGCTGCACACACCGCCCCACCAAATCCCAGGTGGCCCCAAATACCATGAAAATCCCGTTGCCCGTGGGATGTGGGGAACAAGGGCTGAGCTGTAATTTAGGGTTTCTGGGGACTATGGGACACTCTTACATTGGGTTCTCCTTGTCTCCAAGGAGGCCAGAGCAGGGCCTTTTTATTTGCTTGGTGTAGTAGCAAGAGCTCAGCTGGCTGGCAGTGGAAAACATCCAGGGAAACACATGTTGGAGCCACAGGGGGAGTGGCAGCCCATCAGCTGCCTCGTTCCCTTGGCTTCCACTTGGCTTGAGAATTTGGGATGCTCAGGCAGCTTTGCACCAGCCATTGCCTGGCAATAAAGCTCCACCACCATCCTGCTCATCTTCTCCAGCAGCCCGTGTCACTGACACGTGGTTTCCAAGCCACTCGTTAAACTCTGCAAGTGGATTTGTCACCCTGAAAAGCAGGAAATATATTATTATTATTATTAATAATAATAATAACTGACCCCACAACAATCACAACCACCATAACAGCTGATTTCCAGAAAGACAAGCAGGTCTGAAGGGCTCTGGGGAGTGGGGGTTTCTGCAGCCATGAGGGAGACAATACAGTGGAGGAGCAATTTGGAGCCCTTTGCCTAATTACCCATCCTGCAGCAGCCAGAAGGTATGAGGCAGATAATTAAACAGCACCACTGTTATCAGCTGGTTTAGCCACATCAGGGAATCAGTGATGGACAGAGGTGGGTGTCCACTGCATTCCAGTAATCCTATTTATTATAATTTTTGAGTGTATGTTCACGGCCTATGTTGCCTTACTAAATATATTCACTCTTGCCATTGCAGACTGGTCCTGGCTGTGGGGATGGGTGGGAGGCAAAATGCACATGAAATGTTATGGGGGGATATTCTTCCCCTCCTCTTCTAGCAGCTCAAATGCACAGATCACAGAATCATGGAATGGTTTGGGTTGGAAGCGACCTTGAAGCTCACCCAGTCCCACCCCCTGCCACAGGCAGGGACACCTTCCACTGTCCCAGATTGCTCCAACCTGGCCTTGGACACTTCCAGGGATCCAGGGGCAGCCACAGCTTCTCTGGGCAACCTGTGCCAGGGCCTCCCCACGCTTCCAGGAAGGATTCCTTCCATGGACACACACCCTGCCCACCTCCAGATCCCCTCCCAAGAGCACGGCCAGACCGTGACACTCTGGCTCTGCTGGTGGCTGCCCCAGTGCCACCTGGCCCAGCTCCCAGATGCCAGCCCAGCGTGAGGCTCCTGTGAAAGCTGGGCAGATGAAGAGCTCATCCCTTCCCTCCCTCCTGAAGCAGAGCCACTCCCGAGCTGTTTGCAGCCCGCTGATGTATTAGTGCCCAGCTCTGGCAGAGCAAGGCTGTGGGAGGAGAAGGGCTCTGAGCCAACTGCCTGGTTCTCCAGGCCCCATTCTCCTCACCAGGAGGGTGGTGGGCCCCAGGATGGATCATGTACAGCTGGTGACAGGAGGGCTTGCTTTTATTTGGGGATGGGAGGACCCTTTTGAAGCAGCACAGGACCCCCCTGCTGAGCAAACACGGACTGAATGCCTGTGATCAGCCCCCTGTAACCTCTCCAAATGATCCCACGTCACACCCATAAATTCATTTCATCTTCCTTTCTCTCTGCACCTCAGGTGGGTGTCCATGACGTTCTTGGGACCGGCTGTGGGCACGATCCTCATGGTGATGGGGACAATTCTCCCCACCCCACCCCTATGTTGGGAATGGAGCCACCTCGATTTTTAGGGACCATATCCAGCTGGC
>NW_020961201.1:5217-6698 GCF_003031625.1 Empidonax traillii | reverse complement strand
CATCACAGAATGTCAAAGTGCAGCCCCCCCATCTACCATGGCCCCTTTGTGATGTCACGGCCTTTCCCCCAGGAAAGAAAGCCTGTAACCTTCAGGTTTCAGGTGGAGTTGGTGAGCCACCCTGGGCACTTGTAGTGGTTCTTTGTCCAACCTGGGACAGCACTCCATGGACAGCAAGAGCTTTCTGTCCTGCCACTTTTTGTCTCAGAAGAATATTTGTCCATATTCAATTTTGGGAGTCACCCCTGCAAGTTCAGTGAGGGCTCCCAAAAGCAAACAACAGTGTTTCCACTGAGGGAAGAAAGCCCTTCCCTGGTCTGTCATGTGCAGTTGGGGGGCACTGTTGTCAATCCACGGGCAGCAAGAATGTTCTGTTCTGGCAACCTTTATCTGGGAGGAATCTTCTTCCGTATTCAGTGTTGGGAGTCAGAATGGCAATTACAGCTCAGGCTCCTGCAGGCCAATGGCTGCCCTTCCCCCACGAAAGAAGGCCCTTATGTGTCTCATGTGCAGTTGTTTGGCCACTCTGGGCACTGCATGGATTGCAAGAGTTTTCTGTCCTGCCACCTTTTATCTGGCAGGAATCTTTGTCCACATTCAAATTTGGCAGTCGGACTGACAATTCCAGCACGGGGCTCCTGCAAGCGAACGACAGCCCTGCCCTCCAGGAATGAAACCCATTACCCACGGTCTCTTTTCCTGTTCCTTCAAATAAAACCTGCAGGGCAGCTTTCTGCCATCTCTTCTCTTGGGAATTGTGAAGATAGACCCGCTCCCATGTTTAACACCTCAGGCAAAAACACCCTGTTAACACCTTTCCCAACTTTCCCAACCTTTCCCAAAGCCAAGATGAAAGAATTGTTGTAAGATTATTAATATAACAATAAGGAGTCTGCATGGGCCAAGCGACACCGATATGGTGTGTAACAGAATGCTTTATTGAGAGAGAGCAAAGGTTTAATTAGCAGTTTTGAATTGTAACACGTCCCAAAAGGTATCCCTCTCAACCAATCCTGCCAAGGTTCTTCACTGCTCATGTGCAACGGAGTCCCGCAGACTTGGTTTCCCAGAACGCTCTGCTGGCACTCCTGAAACCCCAAACGCTGCATCTCCCCCTTTTTATTACAACAAGCTACAGAACAGTGCAATCCTGAAACTTCTTGGGTTTTTTTAACATAACATTTCCATTTAACATAGTAACTTTTAACATCTGCAACTGGCCAAGGCAGCCTGGACACACTGCCCTGGGCAAAGGGATGTGCCTGGAGAAGAGCAAGGCAGCATTTCTGGTGCTGCACAGAGGAATCCATGGCACAGAGAACCCTCTTTCTTGGCCACTTGCAGATCCCAGCCTGGGATCCCTGCAGGGCCCTGAGCTGGAGGGGCTGCTCTGCAGAGGGAGGGGCTGTGGCACCCTGGGCTGAGCCTGCACTGGCCATGCTGGTCAGGCTGGCAAGCAGAGCCAGCAGGATGGGCATCAC
>NW_020961201.1:0-3518 GCF_003031625.1 Empidonax traillii | reverse complement strand
AAACATCCCACAGTCCATTTGCCACCTGGAACCAGTGACTCTGAGTTCCTGCTTCCCCAGCCCCAGGGATGGTGTCCTTGTCTGCTCATTCCTCCACACTCTCTTCTCAGTGATGGCATCTTAACCAGACAAGCCCCTGGGAATAATTTCCTTCTAAGTCTTCAATTCTTCTGTGGTTAATTAGATAGAACTCAGAAGTGTATTCAAAGTCAATATATTGTATTAATAAAACCACAAATAAAGATGTCTTTTTTGTGACCTTCTTGCTCTTTACTTGTTTTTACATGTATATCAGCAATCCCCAGTCAATATTGATCTCAAGCACCTCCTAATTCAGTCTGAATTGATATGAAAATCAAGACTCTTTGTGTTTGTGATGCTTCGGACCTGGCTCCCTGCCAAATGCCCAAACCCCCAGTAGCAGTCCCCCCTTCCCCCTCCTTTCTTTCCTCAGGAGAAAGGGAAAAAAAATATTCAAATTGAAGAACCCGAAATCAAGCTAGTTACATAAAAAATATATATTTTATGTATATTACAGTTATATACAGTTAAGATGCTATGTACACAGCAAAAGGGAATCCAAACACCCCCGAAGGGATATGGAAAGGCAAAAAGGAACAAAAGGGGACAAAAAGGGACACCAAATAGATATATGCAATCACACCCAAGAATTAGCAAAATAACTAGTAAAACAAATCTCACCACGTCCCTTAAAGATGCAGAATTGGTAGACACAGCCAGCACTCTCCAAGCCTCCACATGTCAGGCCAGCGGTCGCTGCAGGCCTCAGCCTTAGAGAAGCGAGAGCAACGCAAGGACTCACTGTTCCTGAACCTCGCCAGAAGAGAAGAGAGAAAAGACCTCTCTTCCCTTCTTATTTCTACCCTGATTTACGTAAAAATCATATGGAATACTGGGAATACTGTCCCTTCCTTGGTTACAAACTGGCCACCAAGGACGCCTAGATTAAAACTACCACAGTGTCTGACAATCCACCAGACTTTATCCCTATCCCCACCCAACCATTCCCTCATCCAAACCCTGGGACTCAAAGCAGCCTTGGCCCAATCTGAGCTTCCTCCACTAAAGGCTGGACCTGCAGGTTTCAGCTCCTTGGCCCCAACTCCCACCTGCTTGGCTTGGAGAAAGAGCTGCACAAGACAGTGGGTTTCTGTGGGTGGGTTTTGGTAGCAGGGAGGCTGCAGGGGTGGCTTCTGTTAGAATCTGCCAGAAGCTTCCCCTGTCCCATGGAGTCAATGCCAGCTGCTCCAGGATGGAGTTCCTGCCACTGGCCAAGGCTGAGCCACTTGGGAGTGACAGTAACACCTCTGGGATAACAGATTTCAGAAGAGAGGAGAGTTGCACAGGAAAACTTCCAGCCTGGGAAGAGCAGAGTGAGAACATGGGATAACAACACAGACACCAAGGGCAGTGCAGAAGGAGGGGCAGGAGGGACCCCCCAGGAGCAGGGGAAGGACTCAGAGCTGAGGCCCCTGCAGCCCCTGGGGGAGCATCGGGGTGCAGAGACCCCCCAGCAGCCCATGGAGGAGCCCACGCTGGAGCAGGGGGATGCAGGAAAGAGGCTGTGACCCCCTGGCAGGTCCAGGATGGAGCAGGTCCTGGCACGGACCTGTAGCCCGTGGAGCTGGAAGCCCAGGCTGGAGCAGGTTTATCCTGGACAGGACTAGTGACCCCTGTGAGGGGACCCACGCCGGTTCAGCTCATCCTTGAAGGACTGACCCCATGGAGGAGGGACCCATGGGACAGCAGGGTGGGAAGAGCTGCTGCCCGAGGGATGGACTCAAACAACACCTGACTGCAACCCCCTTCCCCCTCCCCCTACACTGCTTGGGGTAGGAGGGAGAGCTGAGAAGGAAGGAAGGGTGTAGGGAAGGTGATTTTAAGACAGTTTTTTTTTACTCTTTGGTTTTTATCCTGTCAGTAATAAATTTAAGTCTTATCCCTACTTTGAGTCTGTTTTGCCCATTAGTAAGCAACTTTCTCCCGACCCTCATTTCTACTCAGGAATCCTCAGCTGATCTTTTTTCTCTCCTCTGTGGAGTTGCGGAGGGAAGGGGAGGTAGTGGCTTTTAGTGGGTGTTTGAAATGCAGCCAGGGTCAACCCACTACACCAGCCCATGTGCTTGAGGCCCTTTTGTGATGTCACAGCCTACCCTCTCCATTCTGGAATAGTTTTGGCAACCAAAGAACCAACACCCGACAACCCCAAAGTGAAGCCCCACCTGTTTGCCATTGGTCCCATTGTGATGTCAGGGCTTACCCTCTCCATTCCAGAACAGCCCCTGGAAACCAAAGAAACAACATCACAGAATGTCAAAGTGCAGCCCCACCCCTCTGCCATGGCCCCTTTGTGATGTCATGGCCTTTCCGCCAGGAAAGAAAGCCTGTAACCTTTGGGTTTCAGTTGCACTATGTGGGACACCCTGGGCACTCTATGGGAAGCAAGAGCTTTCTTTCCTGGCACCTTTCTCCTGAGAGAAATCTTCATCCATGTTCAGTTTGGGGAGTTGGACCAGCTATCTCTGTGCACGGCTCCGGAAAGCAAAGCACAGCACATTACCCCAGGAAAGACTGCTTGTAGCCTTGGACTCTTAGGTGCAGGTGTTGGGACACCCAGAGCACTCCATGGGCAGCAAGACCCTTCTGTCTTGGCACCGTTTGTCTGGCAGGAATCTTCAGCTGTGTTCAGTTTGGGGAGTCAGACTGGCAATTTCAGTGCTGGGCTTCTGCAAGCGAAGGACAGCCCTTCCCCCAAGAAAGAAAGCCCTTACCCTCTGTCTCTCGTGTGCAGTTGGTGGCCTATGATTGGTACTCCCTGGGCGGCAAGAGCTTTCTATTGTGGCACCTTTTATCTGGGAAGAATATTTGTCTCTATTCAATCTGGGGAGTCGCACTGGCAAGTTCAGTGCAGGGCTCCGAAAAGCAAACAACAGCACTTCCACCCAGGAAAGAAAGCCCTTACCCTCGATCTCACGTGCAGTTGGGGGGCCACTCTCGGCACTACACGGGTGATGGTTTGGACCTGGCTCCCTGCCAAATGCCTGAACTCACAGTAACAACCCCTTTCCCCTCCCTTCTTCCCTTAGGGCAAAGGAAAAAAACATATAAAAATAGAAGAACCTGAAATTAAGATAATTATATAAAAATATCTATATTTTAGTATTTTACAGTTATATATAATTAAGACGCTATGTACACAGCGCAGGAAATCCAAACACCCCTCAAAGGGAAAGGGGAAAAAGGGACAAAAAGGGACACAGAACAGATATACACAGTCAAACCCAAGAACTAGCAAAAAAACTAGCAAAACAAATCTCACCATGTCCCTCAGAAAAGCAAGGTTGGCAGACACCGCCAGTACTCTCTAAATCTCCCTCGTGGTAGACCAGAGGTCACTGCAGGCCTCAGGCTTAGATAAGCGAGAACAACACAGGGACCCACTGCCCTGAACCTCGCCAGAAGAGAAGAGAGAGAGGTCTCTGATCTCCAACTTATTT
>NW_020961200.1:3991-6698 GCF_003031625.1 Empidonax traillii | reverse complement strand
TCCAACATTGTTTTCAGCATGGGACAAGACAATCACTGCCTTACAGAGCTTTTATGAACTTTTCCATTCAAAAAACTCACAAGGTGTTTATGAACAGTAATTAATTAAATAATTTGAAATTATAATATGTCTTTGTAGATAGGAAACTGAGGTACAGAACTCACTGTATCCTCAGAGGATCACTTAACTGATATTCAGATGGAAATAAAAAGCAGTATTACTGATTTCTTGTCCTGTCCCCTAAACACCAAATCCATTTCCTCCTAATTAATAATTTTGACTGGTTTTATTTTAATGAACTATAAAGAAAAAATTTCTTTAGGTTGCCCCAAGGTGAGCAAAGATAAAAAGTCAAAGAAGGTACATGGCCTCTTGTGTTTCATCTCAGCACTTCTCAAAGAAGGTACATGGCCTCTTGTGTTTCATCTCAGCACTTCATTGTATTGTATAAATGAAACAATGAAAATTTTGAAAATTAAATACTCCATCATTATCTAAATAGGTAGGTGTAACTGTTAAAGAGACAACAGATTCTTGCAGCATCATTTAAAGACAAAACTACACTGAAAAGTAACCTTTTTTTCATCAGATATTTTTTTGGACTCTGTTGGATGCACTGGAAACAGTGAAACAATAAATACATCAAAATATAGAGGTAAACAAAACCATAAAACATCCAATGCAACAACTGAAACACCCACAAATACATAAATATTTATGAACCATGAGGTACTTCTGAAACACCCAGTAGGTTTGATTGGAATGAACAATCCAATCAAAGCATTGTGTTTTCACACGACTGAGGAAATAGGAACTATAGGAGACAGAAAGAAACAGTGTATGTCCAATGGATTTCAACTGGCTTTATTGTTTTTAAACTTCCCAGTGCAAAAAAAAGATGACTTTCAGTATTATATGAAAGTGGAACTATAATTTACCAGATACAGAGTACTCTAAAATGAATCATCTGGATTTAGCTTTGACTCACAACAAAGAGCCATCTATAGCATTCATTTGACATCCATAGCTTTGAACATCTGGATGGAGATCCTCAATCCTTTCTCTCTACCAGATAGTTTTGTAGGTAGTCCAAAGATATGGAGCTGGGAAATCTTGTCCTTTTGGCATAAAACAGTAACAATATTAGTTATATAATCAGAGTCCTATGGGATTGACATAAAAACTGAACAGAATACCACAGGCGTTTCCAACATTATCTGAATATTTCCAATTTTTCCTAATTTAAAGATCATATGGGTCACTAGATCAGACTACCTATTGGGATCTTGTATACATTATACATACAAGACATTATACATGAGTAAATAGAGAATGCCATGAATGAAAGTTTGCAGATTCTGGTACTTTTTATATCTTTCATAATTTGAATAAAAATTATTAATCAAATGGAGCTAATCTCATTCAATTAACCCTTCTACAGGCCTTATTGTCTCAGCAGGTTTGTTCCTAGCTTTTATTCTCTACGTACACTGCAGGATGCTTCACCTTGGGTCATTTTGTTTTGAAGGGTTCTAGTTACTATATCACCATGGGTTTAGTTAAACACTATCTTTAGCCCCGTAGATCACTTGCAACAGCAGGAGGCCTTCATGCTCCCCAGCCTGGCTGAATACAGTATTTTTAACATTTCAGCAAGCACTTCAAGGAGACTTCCAAAGGCAAGCAAACTAGTGTGGGGTAGGCGAGAACACTAAATTGGCTAAATGCACGTCTATTGTAATAAACCTATACTTCCATGGGACTGATCCTGCCTGGAACTGAGCACCTGAAAATAAATTTTAGGATGTTCAGTCAGGTCAGAGTATATCTCTGTACAGAAGTGAAAAAACAAACTACTGACATGTCTGTCACCCTCTGTGAACTTCTCTAAATCAAGGACTGCAGAAGTAGACTGGATTCAGGACCTTCACATGTAGATTTAGTGTTGGATAAATTGCATGGCCAAATGTTGCTGGTCTCTTTTTTAGGGTGTATAACTATTAAGAGAAAATAACTTGCCTCTTTTGCTCTAATCTGTGTAGATCAGCAGAGGTTTTGTTGACCTGACCTTGGCTGACACAGTGGCAGGCACTAAATTCCATGAAAGGCCTGTGAACAAAGGACGGAGGGAACAGCCTCCATCCCACATTTCTGATTGCACAGCACATTGGCCTGGACTGCAGGGAGAAAGCATCTGCACACTAGAGACTGCTCATGATCTGTACCCAAAAAAGAGCATCAGGGGAGAAAAGTCTCTGGAAGCAAAATGTAGAATAAAGTAGAGTAGAATAAAATTACAATAAGAATATGAATACAAGTTAGAATTAGAATTAGAATTAACAGAATAGACTAGACTAGACTAGACTAGACTAGACTAGACTAGACTAGACTAGAATAGAATAGAATAGTCTTAAATATCAAAGTCCTGCAATGGCCTATAAATATCTTCATTAAAAAAGCTAGCCCACATCTTTCTGGAAGAGTATATACTTTATAACCTTTTCTTTATCCTAGTGAGAATCACTAGAAAATCACTGTCTCTTTCAGATATAAAAAATAAATCTGTCAATTCACTGAATCTGTCTGCCTTGTCACAGCTCCTGTCTTACATGTTTAGATCTCTGATTATCTCCTCTGAACAGCTGCCCTTTTGTATGAAGCTCAGGATGCTGAGTTGGAGATGGTGGGGCTACGAAAAGGCAAAAAA
>NW_020961200.1:0-3469 GCF_003031625.1 Empidonax traillii | reverse complement strand
TTTTTAATTGTTCAATGACAGAAATTACATCCATCCAAATATCAAATTAAAGGTCTGGGGATACAAACTGTTTGCAAGTGAAATCCTTGAGGGAGGGAGAAAAAGGGATCCACAGAGATTTGCCTGTTTTATAAGCAGTGACTCTTCTAAGTCAAGTGTCATCTCAGCCATGGAATTTAAAAGGGAAGTGCTGCTTTGTGGTTGTATATACAGCTTAAATGTCACCTTTTATTCATCATGCTTATTTTATATCTATACTAATAAGATGCCTTCTACTTAAAGGAGAAAAAAGAATTATGAAAATAATGTTTGTGGCTTTGTGTTGACAGATTACATGGGGAATGTATAAGTATTCTTTGTCAGAGTATGCACTTGATCTTACTAGAATCTTATGACAACAAAGCACTTTTATTATGGGAACTCCTTCAATATCCTTTATCCAGAGAAAAAGGTTACATTTTAGTGTGCTGAAGCTATGATGAATGTAGTTACTTCAGGATTAATGCAGCTTTTAAAACAATTTAAAAGCTAGTTCAAGAAACTATTAGCACACACTGAAGATTATATTAATAGCTAAACAAGACTAATACAGAGTACAAAGCAAAACAAAACCTTTGAAGAAAAAAACCAGGTTTTGTGTTTTAATAAAAATTTCTTTGATGTTTTGAAGCATCGATTTCTAGATTGTTGAACTTTTGCAAATCTCAGTAGTCATGTTTAAGACCTTCTTGGTTTCCGGGGTATGCTGATCCTTATGGGTTGATATTTATGATGCTTCTTACATTGGCATACATCCATATGCCAGCAATATTATAATGTAGTGACCTTCTTCATAGCAGCTAGTTTCTCTGCTGGACTGTAGACGACCTCAAGCAGCATGTTTTGGTCCATGTTAAACTAAGGAGTGGTTGTCTGTTGACCTCAAAATAAATAAAAAAAACAAAACCGTGTTCTACATGATGGCATAAAATTACAATTTCAAAATATGATGCGCTCTTTTCTTAGTCGGTACATTCTGTTGAGCATTTTAAGATGAGGGAACTTACAGTGGGGTCTATATCACCGAAATATGAGATCTGTGCAGTGCAGGCAATCAGATGTGAATCAATCAGTCCCACTTTCCTTTGCATTCAGAGAAACAAAACATGCACAAATGAAATGTCGCTTGAGTGCCAATTTTAGGACAGATAAAAAGTATGCTAGAGATCCTCCATGGACTATATTGGTAGCCTATGACAACTTACTCAGTTGTACAGAAATGTCTTCCAACCCACGTGTATCTGCAATGAATCTAAAGAAGTTTTTCTAAGCCTTCTACCATAAATCAAGACAACCAGTCTGCTGTTCTGTTATTTATATCTGTGTATGACACATAAATGTCTTTTATAGTATAGCAAGGAAGACAGTTCAGCCAGTATCCACCTCTATTCACTATTATATTATAAATTCATTGAACACCTTACTGAAAATATTCAAATTAGTCATTTTAGATAAAAGTAAATACAGGGGGAAATTCTGTGGAACTGGTAAGATTCTATTAAAATATTACATCATTGTAAATATTTTGTGCTCTGTTTCTGTACTGACACAAAAATAAGTAATATTAAATATTTAATTAAATAAGTCACTGATCACTTATGTGCACAAGTTGGAATTCATTGGTCATATTTTTCAGTTATAAACTGGTTTATACCAGTCATTCTGTAACAGTCAGCACTCAGAAGTGAGGGAAAAATCAAACCTATGGCTGAACAAGCAGCGAAAGTGTTCAGTGTTTCAAGGCCCAGGTTGTTAATGCTGCGGTAGATTTAGGTCCTATTATACAGACGGTTAATTGGCTAACGAGCAAGGAACAGAGTGGGAGTGAGCAAATGCTTTACTCTGTAGTTCACAATCCTATCTGAGTAAGGCTATCATGGATGCACTGATTGATCTAAGACATTTCGCTTCAAGTTCCACACATCTGAGGGCTTCTTCTGCCCACTGATTTCATTTCCCCTTACAGGAGGCTGGTTCAAGGCATACACACAGCGTTCCACAGCTGGTATCTCTGCTTAGTACTGGTGACATAATGGGATGCTACAGGGACAAATAGGTTATGCCATCGATGCAGGGGTGGCCATGCCATGTCTGACCTGTCCTCGTTGCTTGGATGAATCCTCACTCTGAGCTTGCATGCACCCAGACAATTTCTGATGGTGTGCTACCCAGCACCTCAGTATGACCTCGTGTTCATATTATGCACTCATGAAGGGAGTATTTGGGATGCAGCAAAGGCCCAACAAGCCTTTTTAGAATACATACATGTCTACTGAAAATACCAAACAACTACAGTAGCCCTAGCTAGGATGAAAAATTAATCATCATCCAATAAATACAATACAAACACCCCTTCCGAGTGTATTGGTTTTACAGTAACAGAAAAAGGATGCAACATTATCTGGGCTAGATTCAGAATACTGGAGCCAGAAAATCCCCATTCCTCCCCCTTTCCAATTTTATCCAGTTCTGTGTTGACCATTACTGTGAACTCTTGACTACAGTCATTCTATCTTATCCAGACAATCCACGTATATTCTGCTCTTTCACAGAAGGAAGATCTTCTTGAGCAAAGATAATACTCAGTATTGTGTACAAAATTAGGGGAACTCTTCTCATCTCTTTCAAAATTCTCCCACCATCCAAAGAAACAGATAGGATAACTAACAGATATGTATCCTTTTGGGATTTTGGGTTGGTTTGTTTTGAGGTTTTGGTGGTGGGTTTTTTTGGTGTTTTTTTTGTTTTGTTTTGTTTTGTTTTGGGGGGGGTGTTTTGTTGTTGTTTTGTTTTTGTTTTTGTTTGTTTGTTTTTTTTTTTATAACTCCCTCTGTAATGCAAGAGTGAAACATATTCTCTGGGCTTCTTTTGCTGTTTCACTGTAAAGTGAAATTGCCCATGGCTCAAACTGGGGTGCAGATAAGTTTGGATAAGGATTTCAACCTCAGAGAAGTGAATTAGAAATTAAAATGAATTAGAGGTAAGTTAACATATGTTTTTTCTCATGGTTTGGCTTAAAATGGTGACAAAATTTCTTCTGATCTCTTTAGAGGTGTAACTTTGCCATTCACGTCTGATTTCAGCACACTGTAACCTGATTATGAAATCACTCCTGGCTGATGCAGATTTATAAAGGGGATCTATTCCAGATTGATGGGACTGGATTGACTTTTGAAGGCTCATGAATATGGATTAGTCCTAAGCACTCTGGAATCTTTGGAGTTAGGTGGATTTTTTGTCCACCACATTAAGCAAATAGTGAAGAGCTTTCATATGAAAAGGTAGGTACTGAACAGAGATTTAATGGCAACCTCACAGGAAAAAGGCAGAATCTAAAGAGGAGCAGGACAGAAGACCATTTAGAGAGTAAATGCTAACTGAGGAGGAATTTTAGAAGGAGAAGACATTATGAGATGAACAGAAGGTCTAC
>NW_020961199.1:0-6699 GCF_003031625.1 Empidonax traillii | reverse complement strand
AGCGCTTGAAACGTCACTCGAAGAGCACATCAGAGCAAGCGACACTCCCCGGTGTCATCCCGAAGAGCCACCACCCCCCACGCCACGAGACCTGGGAACCCGCCTGGAGTCAGCCAGAGCATCCACACCCTCCCGGGCAAACATCCCTCAGATTGCAGGGTTCAGGCGGGCCCTGAATCTTTTGTTGTCTCCCTCGCGGCTGGGGAAAAAACTCCTGTCGTGTTCCTGCTGGGTGGCAGCTGGCCCAGCCCCGAGCTGGTCGGGGGTCGCGGTGTCGCCTTTCAGGCGATGTCATGGCACGCTCGGTGTGAAATCTTCCCAGAGCTTCTCTCAGGAAACTTTGTAACCGCATTTTTAATTTTTTTTTTTATTTATTTTATTTTAACATCATTACCACCGAGCGGAAATCTGCAGGCTCCAGGCCAGGTTTCGTAACGCCCCCAGAAGCGAAGCGGGGACAGGAGTTTCTCCTCGAAAAAAACCACGCAAATCCGAACAAAAACCGGCGACATTTGGGCTCCCTTTTCTTCTGCTCTGGAGAATCCACACGCACGCAGTTCGTCCCCAAATAACTCCTTTGCCTCAATATCTTTCACGTGGGATCGCTGGCTGCGTGGAAATCGCTGCTTTTGGAGGGCTGGGGAAGGCTCTGGAAACGCCAAATGCTGGGATTGTTCAGCCCTACCTACTCCAGGATCCCACGCATCTCAGCTTTCCCCAGGAGCGCGTCTGGCTGCTGAGAAGAGGGAAGGAGACAAAAAAAAAAGAGAAAAGGGCAAAAAATGTAGCACATTTCAGGGAATAAAGTGGAAAACCCCTTTTAGCTGGCAGAGTCAGCTCCCGTTCGTGCTCTGGTGTGAATCCACGGGGGAGATTGTGGGAGGAGGAAGCCCCGGGGCTCTCGGGAGCAGAGCAGCACTCGCTGCCCGTGCCCGGGGCACGAAGATCTGCGAGGAAAAGGTGCCAGCGTGGGACAGGAGGGTAACGCGGCGTGCCCACACCTCCCCCACGGCTCCCAGCAGCTGCTCTTTTTGTTCGCCTCCCCAGCCCTCACCTTCAAATTCAAATTCAGCTGCAGCTAAATCAATATTTAGCCTCTTTTTTTTTTATTATTATTATTTTTTCTTTTCCTGGTCAGGAACTACTCCCGCATGCTGATATTTAAAAAATAGGAGTCTTATGGCCCTGAGGAGCTGTAGTTGTGTGTGTCTGAGGCAGAGCAAAGCTGCAGGGAGGGCTGGGGATATATTTAGCCCCGGGTGTGTTTGTCTGCAGCTCCGTGTCCCAGAAGGATTTCGGTTCTCCCCGCCTCGCTGCATCGCCCGGGGGGGAGCTGAATCAGCCCTAGTTTGGGTGAGAGGCAGAGAAAGAGCAGATGAATGTTACCAGCCCGTGTAATACATTTATAAGTGGAATAAGCCAAGCAAGAAAATATTCCGGGCTGGTGTGAAAATCCCAGAGTTCAGAGCTCGGACTGGGCGGGTTGAAGCAGGGAAGGTGGGATGGCATCGGCTGCTGCTGGTCCTTCCTGCCACCCCTCTGTGCCTACATGGAGCTTCCAGCACAAGCCTTTGCAGGGATAAAGCAGCTGCAAGGAATGCTACACACACACATGTTGATGTCTAGGCTTCCAACCTCCAGGCCAGGAGCATTCTCCTCATCTGCTTCGCGGAATACCCTGTGATCAACTGCCTTTTATTGCTTTTAAAAGTGTGACATCAGACATTGGATGCTGTTTGGCTTTGTGTGCACCTGCCTTGCTGCCTGATAAGGGATCCTATACCTGCCCTCCTGCCTGATAAGGGATCCTATACCTGCCCTCCTGCCTGCTGGGGGGCTCAAAATTGAGGGGATTTGGCTCCTGCATCCCCAAATCCAGCACATCCCCTTGGTGCCAGCGCTCCTGGGTACCCAGCACAGCTTCCCCAGGCAGCAGGGATGTGCTGCTTCCTCACTAACACATCTTGAGAGGGGTAGGAAATGCTTTGGCTGTTTGAATTCCTACCTTTATTTCCTACCTTTTTTATTTCCTGCCTTGCAGGACGGCGGGATTTTGACCCGTGTTGTTCCACCGCTTGACTTCAGTCGCTCTTTGAGCCGAGGCCGCTTTTGAACCGAGCACAAAACCTGTTCCTGAGCGCTCTGCCCCGAGTCCCCTCTTTAAATAACAAGAGAGGGAGGAGGAAAACGCATTTCCAACCCTCTGCCCTCGCCTTTCACTGCAGCCCCGGCGTGTGTTTTGCATCCACCCCGAATTATTGATGTGTTCGGGATCTTCACCCCACCTTGGCTTTATGATGAAACTCAGAAAACAGAAATATTCTGAGCTCCAGAGGGATTTTTATTGCACGGTTTCAGGGCACTTAGCAAGCGCTCCATCTGGCTTTCTCAGCAGAGAGAAGCCCTCTGCAAAGGGATGTGCAGGGGATGGGATCAGGAGAGGACAGGGATGGGGTCCCTGAACTGCGGCACTGGAGCAGCTCCCTGGTCAACAAACTGATTTTTTGCCCTTTTATTAATGTACTTAATGCCTCTTTTTTTTTTTTTTTAATAGATAGTTTTAATAGCCACAAAGTTTATTGAGGGGGTCATCAAAGTGTAATTGCAGGACATTCAGAGGGCAGGGACAGGAGCCAGGAGCTCCCTTGGCCAGGGCAGCAGCACATGAGGCGAAGGAAAATGTCTGGGAGGAAAAAAAAAGGCAGAAAATGAGAACTGGTGACTTAAGGCAGGGTGTGTTCACTAAATGTAACGGAGGAAATGCTGACAGAGCTTTTTTTTTTGCCCTGGAAACCAAGTTAAAGATGATCTAAGTGTTTCATAAAATATCTATGTATGTTCTTATATATACATTGCTTGGGTGAGAAACGCTCCAGGGATTGCCAGGGTGGGCTGGAATGGGTTGGGCACTCAGGTTCCTTTGGGATGGGGGAGAGAGGGTCAGTGGGGATGAAGAAGGCAGGAATCCCACTCAGGGCTCATTTTAGGCTGTGGCAGATGGAGCTACAGGGATATGGGATGGGGGTTTTATTCCAGTGACTGGAAAACCTGCAGCCTCCTGTTTATTCCCGGTAAAGGCTTCTGGCAGCGACAGATGCGCAGAAACATTTCAGCAATGTTCTTCAAACCACCTCAGAACGTTTTCCAGGCTGGAACAAAGCTGGCCAGGCTGCCTGGGAGATGGGAAGCTGCCCTTGTGCCGGGCTGGCTGCCCAGCAAACCTGCTTCCTTTGCTGGCCCAGCAAATTCCTACCTCGAAACACAGAGGGGATGCTCCTAAATCCAACTGAGAGGCATCCCCTCCCCTGGTGCTGCGTGGAATGTAGGGTTTAATCATCGTTTTGTTTGGGACTGAGTCATTTCCGTGGGCTCTGAGCCACCCACCATGGATTGCTGTCACTTTTTTGTCATTTATCCCGTGTGTCCTCAGAAATCCGGGCTTGGGACACAGCCTGCTGTCTCTGGGCAGGCTCTGCTAAAGCCTCTCATGTGTTTCTTGTGCCAGGTACACCTGGGTACGTATTTTGGAGCTGTGGAAAACCATTTCTCCTCCTGTCTTTGTCCTCCTAGAGAGGCCACCGCGCTGGTCCCAAGGAGGAAGGATTAAAGGTGC
The DNA here is from genome assembly GCF_003031625.1 of Empidonax traillii. NCBI lineage: Eukaryota > Metazoa > Chordata > Aves > Passeriformes > Tyrannidae > Empidonax > Empidonax traillii. Next base: position 3,086 of record NW_020961199.1, on the reverse strand, counting down.
TGGCTCTGTCCTGGGTCTCCCCCCACCCCCAAACAGCAGCAAAGCCCCTGGATTTGCAGTTCTGGGAGCCCTGAATCATTCCCAGGATGGGATGTGGGTTCCCTGGTGCTGCCACTGCAGGTGTGATCACAGAACCACAGAACAGTCAGAGCTGGAAGGGACCCACAAAGATCATCGAGTCCAGCTCTTAAATCAGCTGCCCATGCAGAGATCAAACCAATAACCTTGGCATTATCAGCACCAGTTTCCTGCCTGTGCTCCCTATGCCATCCTGATCGTCCAAAATTGTCCCAAAATCCATCCCAACACAAACACCCCCCGAGCTGTGGAGCTCAGGAAGGGAACCTGTGGGGGGTGGGTAGCACTGATGAAGGGAAAAGTGCCAGCATCGTTCACCTCCCTGGGGTTTTGGGTTTTTTTTTTTTGGTTCTGGATGAAAGATCCAGCTTCCTTCCAACTTCTGTGCATCTCCACTTCTGTGACCCTGAATCCTACTTTTTAAAATAGCTGTTACTCACGCACAGTGTCCTAAAATACACACCTAACCTACTTTTTAGCAAGTTCTCTGCCAAAGGTGTCACCCTGCAGTTTAAGGAGCGGGATCTGTGGAGCAGGACGTGGCTGGGGGGGTCAATCTGCTCCTCCAGAAACCTGCTGAGAAGGTGAAGCAATGATTTTCTTTTCCCTAAGGATCAAAGCAGTAACTGGAGCTCGTCAGGAAATCCAGCATTTGGTTTTGTTTTTGGGGACACAAACTTGGTGACTTGTCCAAACCACAGAATGCAGACTCTGTTGTTAATCCACCAGGAATGGCCTGCCACAAAATTTCTGGGCTTTCTGCCTCCCATCCAGCACTGGGAAGGCTCTGGAAAGGGTGACAACAAGCCCCCCAAGCCCAGCTGCAGAGGGATGTGCCCTGGGGAGATGAATGAAGCAGAGTGTGATGGTTCCAGGGACAGGGACAGGGCCTGGGACAGCTGAGTGGCCATGGGAGATGTGGGACACGAACATCTCAAGGCTGCTTGAAGCTGGTGATGCTCATGATCAGTTTGAGGTGTTCTGGGCAGAGATTTGGGGCTCATTCCCTCACCCCCAACTGGTGGCACCACCTTGGGTCTGGTGATGAAGCAGAGCCTGGACATTGGGATCAGGTTGGATTTTAGGACAAGGTTCTTCCCCCAGAGGGTGGTTGGCACTGAACAGGCTCCCCAGGGCAGTGGGCACAGCCCCAAGGCTGCCAGAGCTGCAGGAGGGTTGGGATGATCCTTTGGGTCTGTCCAGTGCAGGGCTGAGGGTTGGATTGGATGGTCCTTGTGGGTCCCTTCCAGCTCAGCAGATTCTGGGATTCTGTGATCAGGTCGCAACGATTCCCTCTCATTTTTCCTTCCTCCGTTTGAACTCGCATTTCTAGAGGTGAAAACACTCATTTCTGGAGCATTTTAAGGCCCCGTTGAGGTTTATGAAGCGTTTTCACCCAAACTGCAGGAAAGAAAGACAGCTTTGTGGGGAGGAGCCAAGACCTTCAACCTCCAAGGATTGATGAGCATTTCCAGAACAAGATGGGTTTATCCAGGTCACCTTTTTCATTCACCCTCAGCAAGGAAATTAATGAAGCTCCCGGAGTTATTCCTGCTAATTCATGACCTATTAATGGCAATAAAAGCTTTAAGAAAGCACAAGAGGCATTTTGCTGAAGGGCTCTCAGTGGTTTATCTTTGTGATTTGGGCCCCCCCATTCGGGAGAGAGGAATTACAGGGTTTGATCCCTGCCCCAAGGACAGCTCAGCATTTTCTTGGGGAATAGCATATGTAATACTGACACCTTGGAAAAATGGGGATTGGGTGATTAAAAGCCGACTAATTTAACTTTATTTAAAAAAAAAAAAAAAAAGGATGAAGGAAGGAGCTGTTACTGCTACAGAGGTAAAGGGAAAATGATAGGAAAGTGGAGTAAAGGTGAAAGGAAGGTTAATTGAGCCTGACTTTGTGAAGATAATGGGATTCTTAGACAAAGGAAACGGAGATTGTATCTGGATGTCAGCACAAGCAGGTTGCAGGGGCACAGGGAGGAGGTGGGAGATTAGGGGATGTCAGCTCCAGGTAAAAAATGGGAAAGGGCAGGTGACAACCAGAGGAGCCTTTTCCTTCAAGAAACACAAAGTTATTTTCCAATATGGCATTTTCAATGGTGTTTTCATTAACGACCATAACAAGAGAAAAAAACCTGTGGGGGTGGTGTTTGCTGATGGCATTCGTGCTGATGGCACAAATTTAAGGGGAAAAACATGGACAATTTGGGACCTTGAGGGTTGAATGAAGGCCCTCAGGGTCTCCCAGTGAAGATTTGAGTGATGTGGTGGGAGAATTCTGCCTGGTCAAGGGGGAGGAAGAGCTCCCAGGACACGCACAAGGATTTCAGCAGCCCCCACCTGAGATGCTGCACACAACTCTGATCTGGTGAGTTCCAAAATGAGCTGTCCCAGTGCAGGACAAACCGTGCATTTCATCAGCCAAGATCTCAGCAGGGTAAGGTGAGAAAATCCACCTCCTGTCTGGGGATACATTGGAGGGGCATGAAGTGGGAGAACACCAAGGGGACTGGAGGAACCCTCAAGATGTGAGGTGAAACCAGCAGGGAGGTTGCAGAGACCACGGCAGTGTTTTGGTGGCAGGCTGTGAACATCAACAAGCCAGCTCTGCTCCAGCCAGGGGATGAGTCTCTCCCAGGGTGATTGTTTGATGTGGTGGCTGCAGCGGTGCAAGAGTCCCTGATAAACCTGAGGAGCCTTCAAGCTGGACCAGAAAAACCTGAGCTCCTGCAGTGGATGTGGATGATCCCTGGGTGTGATAAGGAACAAGCAGGGGGAGGAGCTCCCAGGAGGGGGGAGATGTCTTTGTTCCCACGGTCACTTGGGTGCAGACAAGATCACCCCCAAGAAATTGGAATAATTGTCTCCACAGAGGATGAACAGTCTCCTTCTCCTTCTCCTCCTGTGGCAGCATCTAAGTGTTGACTTTCAGGTGTCCCAGGTTTCAATAACTTAATGATTTTTGAGACTGGCAAAAAAAACCAAAAATCAAAGAAT
>NW_020961198.1:1839-6702 GCF_003031625.1 Empidonax traillii | reverse complement strand
GGGAGACTGAGGCAGCACAAGGCTCGAGAAGACACCTGATACTGTGTCATGGAGGGGACATGGGACCCACCACCGTGTCCACCAGCAAGGGATGACCCCACAGCCCCTTCCACGGGACTGCCACGGCACAACTGCCGTGTTGTCATGAGTGGAAGTGGGTGACAGGTTCATTTCAACCCCATGGACATCCAAGACAGATCCTCTGCATGGCACCCACCCCCTGGAAGCTGGAGAGCCCTGTAGGAGCACCAGCTCTATTCCAGCCCTGGCTCTGCTGATTCCAAAGGATTTCCTGTGGATCTGAGAATTCCAATTACACATTTATTTACTGTTTCACTTACAAAGCCATTTAAATATGCCAAACAGAAACAGGAGTTCTTCCCCAGGATCTACACAGACTGAAGATGCAATCCTAAAAGACTAAAGACAGTCTATTTTCAGCCTAAAACCAACCAAGGGGAAATAACAACGGACAGAAATACAATGACAGTGTTGATTTAGGAGTCAGTTGTATTCAATAAGCTTGACTTTTTAAATCACCGGTTTTCATTACACTCCTCAAAATTTTGAATTGCTGTAATTGATCAAAACTGTTTCAAACCATCTTCATAACTTCACACATTACATGTGGGCTGGGTGGGATTCCCTACATTGTTCCCGTGGGGACACAATCTGTGCTTGCCTGGCACAGGGATGGGGATGGGTAAGATGGAGGGTCTTAGGAAGGGCTGCAGGACCTTTGTAAGAAGAATTTTAGGAGGTTATGGGCATGTGGGAGATAGACAGGAAGGGATATAAAGAGAATAAATAGCTGGGATATCTCCTGTGGCTGTAAATGGCACAGAGTGAGACCGAGTGCACCCTCAGCAAGCTGGCAGATGACACCAAGCTGAGGGTGCAGGTGACAACCTGAAGGAGGGGATGTCACCCACAGGGCAAGCTCAGGACATGGACCATGGCAAGCTCATGAGGTCTGACAAGACCAAGTGCTGGTGCTGAACCTGGGCTGGGACAATCCCAGACATCAGCACGGTTGGGGAAAGGAACCCACTGAGCAGCCCTGGGGAGAAGGACGTGGGCATTCCTGGGGAGGAAAAGCTGGACATGACCTGGCCACGAGCACTGGCAGCACAGAAGGCCAAACACATCCTGGGCTCATCCCCCAGCGTGGGCAGCAGGAGAGGGGGGTGTTCTGTCCCTCTGCCCTGCTCAGGTGAGACCCCCCTGCAGAGCTGCCCCAGCCCTGGGATCCTCAGCACAGGAGAGATGTGGAGCTGTTGGAACAAATCCAGAGGAGGCCACAGAGATGCTCTGAAGGCTGGAGCCCCTCTGCTCTGGAGCCAGGCTGGGACAGCTGGGGGGGTTCCCCTGGAGAAGAGAAGGCTCCAGGGAGACCTGAGAGCCCCTTGCAGGGCCTAAAGGAGGCTTACAGAGAAGAGGGAAAATGACTTTTTACATGGGCAGACAGTGATAGGAAAAGGGGTTGTGCTTTTAAACTAAAAGAGGAGAAACTTACACTAGATATTAGGAGGAAATCCTTCCCTGTGAGGGTGAGAAGGGCCTGGCACAGGTTGCCCAGAGAAGCTGTGGCTGCCCCATCCCTGGAAGTGTCCAAGGCCGGGTTGGACGGGGCTTGGAGCACCCTGGGCTGGTGGAAGGTGTCCCTGCCCATGGCAGGGGGTGGGATGAGATGAAGTGGCAGTTCTTGCCATTTTGATAAGCAACAACCCGTGCATGGTGGAATGTGAACACTGAGACTGTGGGAAGAGGCTGGAATGTGCCATCACAACCCGTGGTGGGTGCTCTTGGCTGTTGGGCGTCCAAAGAAAACTCGGCCTTTTCCGCAGGACATTCCTGTGGGAGGTGAATGCTGGAGACCTCCTGCAGGCAGTAATAAAACATCAGTGGCATCTCTAAAAATTATATATGATAATTTTCTAACACAAAGGAGATGACACCTAACGTGAGGTAATTCTATTTTAGATCTTATTATGATGGATAAAGATGAATTGATCACTGAACTAGAAATCGGTGGTTGCCTGGAGACCGGTGATCATGACCTGATTACATTAATTATGGGATAATAAAAGACAGTCCCAACCAGTAATATATACCTGGTGCTTCTCCCTGGATCTGGGGAGCTGAATAAAGAGATGAGTGAAGCTCGCTGGGAAGAAAAATAAACACAAATGTAAACGAGTGAAAAATAAAAAGTTCCCACTAAGAGTTCCCAATCTGGCTCAGAAGTTCTATTTGTGCCATAATTTAAAGAGAATGGTGTTTGATTTTGAGATCTTTCTAGGTGAAAATGAAAGCAGCAATTAGGAATAAGAAACTGTGTATAAAGGTTGGGGGGGGGGAAGCGAAAAAACTAGTAATGAAGGTAATTTAACATTTTTGAGTGGTAAGAAATTGATAAGGGAAGCCAAATGCATTAAAGAAAAATCTTGGTGATGAGTTATAGGTACTAAGAGCTGTTATTATCAACAAGAAAAAGAACCCTAATTGTGGTCTCTGCTAACTACTCGAAAAAGATGATAAAAATGATAAAATTAGACCATAAAATTAATAACAGTGTCACAGAGAAGATCCAAAAATGTCAGAGTGTCATTATCTTGGTCAAGCAGCTCATAAACTCCTCGGGGCATCGGAGGAAGCTTAAATTTAGAGTCTACAAGAGATTTTTCCTCTGAGGGCTTTAGGGCACCGTAGCAAATGGTCCATTGCCTGGACTCAGTGAAATACTGCATTTCCCACCCTCGGGGCACAGGGGAGAACCAGGGCACACATTTCCCTTGTTCCTGAGCTTCTCCTCTGTCACTGTGCTCACGGTGCTTGAAAAGAATGTCTTTAAAAACGATGGCAAATTGCTGTCCCTTACTCTGTATGGATCTGACTGGGGACAGCTGCTGGCTCACAGCCTGCTGTTGGAGAACCTTTGGCAAAAAGCAGACAAAAATTGTGATTATTTTTTATCTAGACCCCAGGTTATTTGTAGAACCACCATTACGAGAGGAGCTGGAGCCCTTGCAGTCTCTGACACAATTATACTCTCAAGCAGCAGTGAAGGAGAGAACGGGCCAGTGCTGGGCTCCACCACAGCTCACAGGGATGGAATGGAGGGTTTGTCTACAGGTAGGAGGGTCCTGCTCCCAGTAACGCCCCAGCTGTGTCACCACCACCACTGTGTCCATGTCCAAGTGTCTCCTGAGCTGGGAAGCACGTTTTCCACCTTGTACTGACCCTCATGCTGCTACAGCCACGGACATTTGCCTTGTCCTTGAGCTCCAACTCCCCAGCAGAGGACAAGTCAACACCCAGGCTGGGTGATTTGGCACAGCGTCCCAGGGGCTGGGGTGGTGATGGGGCACAGGGCCCTTACAGGTGCTGGTAATGGTGTTCCTACACAGACCTGGCAGGAGACAACAGCTTGCAAAACGCTTGGAATCGTATCTGCCAGCCCTCCACTGTGTCACCGTCCCACCACGGGGATTGTCCTGCTGCAAAATGAGTGGAGTGAAGGTGGATCCTGCACCCACACCCAGACACAAAACTCCTTTGGAGTTACAATTTCACTACTGTTCTACTTATTGTTTGCATCTCCACAGTACCAGGAGATTCCCTTGGGAGCAAGTCTTCCTTGCCAGCCTTGGCACCAACAGCAAAGAAGATGCTCCAGGTCTCAAAGAGCCTCCAGTCTCTTCAGCAAGTGGAAAAGGAGGAAAGACAACTGCTTCAGAAACAGTTTGATTCAGTAAAATTTAAAGCTTCTGATTTTTGCCAAGCTGTTCAGCTCCATGGGGAATCCAAACGAATCCAAAGCATTCCAGAGCAGGTTTCAGTTCCACCTGCTGCAGGTGGAGCTGATAGTCATGCTGCCCATGGATTTCCTCTGCTGGATGGACCTTCCAGCTTGTAGGGAAGTTTCCAAGCCAGCAGCTTTGGGACCCTTGAGGTTTTAGTGCCTCTCCAAAGACATCAACTGTGGCCCTGACTTTTCAGCAAACACCCAGAGGTTCTGGTCCCTCGTGACCAAACCATCAGACACCGGTGCTTTGGAGTCGTGCCTTTCTCACAGAATCACGGAATCATTTAGGCTGGAAAAGACCTTTTAAGATCGAACCCAACTGTAAACCGAACACTGCCAAGTCCACCACTTGACCATGTCCCTCAGAGTCACACTTACACAGCTTTTAAATACCCCTGGCTGGGGTCCCCAGGACAAACAGGAGGGAAGAGATGCTCCCTGGCCATGGCACAGTGTGATCCCTGCAAATGCCTCATGTTCACAGCATCCTCTGAGGGCTGAGCCAGGCACAGGTTTATAAATACTTGTTCTGATTCATGAAATCACAGAATTGTTAAGGTTGGAAAAGGCCTTTAATATCATCAAACTGTTCCCCCAGCCATGCTGAGGCCACCACTAACCCATGTCCCCAGGTGCCACATCTAAACACCTTTTACATCCCTCGAGGGATGGGGACTTCACCCCTGCCCTGGGCAGCCTCTGCCAACGCCTGACCACCCCTTCTGTGAAGAAATTTTCCCTAATATCCAACTTTACCCTCCCCTGGTGCAACTTGAGGCTGTTTCTTTCTCTCTCTATTGCCTGCTACTGTGGAGAAGAGACCAAACCCCAGTGGCTCCCCCCTCCTGTCAGGGAGCTGCAGAGCCAGAAGGTCCCCCCTGAGCCTCCTTTTCTCCAGGCTGAGCCCCCCCAGCTCCCTCAGCCCCTCCTGCTGCTCCAGCCCCTTCCCAGCTCCGTTCCCTTCCCTGCACACGCTCCAGCCCCTCAGTGTTGTGTCTTGCAGTGAGTGCCCCAGAACTGGACACAGGATTTGAGGGGCCTCAGCAGTGCCCAGC
>NW_020961198.1:0-1388 GCF_003031625.1 Empidonax traillii | reverse complement strand
CCTTCCCAGCTCCGTTCCCTTCCCTGCACACGCTCCAGCCCCTCAGTGTTGTGTCTTGCAGTGAGTGCCCCAGAACTGGACACAGGATTTGAGGGGCCTCAGCAGTGCCCAGCACAGGGGATGGTCCCTGCCCTGGCCCTGCTGCCACACCATGGCTGGTACAGGCCAGATACCATTGGCCTCCTTGGCTACCGGGGCACACCTGGGCTCATGTTCAGCTGCTGCAACCAGCAGACAGATTCCCAGCCACTCTTCCCTAAGCCTGGAGCCTTGTACAGGGTTGTTGCGATCCTAGTGCAGGACCCAGCACTTTGCCTTGCTGAACTTCGTACAGGTGGTCTCATGCCATCGATCCAGCCTGTCCAGGTGCCTGCTGCAGAGGCAGGAAAGCCCCATCTCTCAGGTACCACGGCCCAGGAGCCAAGGGGTGCCCATTTCTGCATCCAAAGAAGCACAGAATCATAGAATCACAGAAGGTTTGGGAGGGAAGGGACCTGAAAGATTATCTTGTTCCAACCCCCCGCCATGGGCAGGGACACCTTCCACCAGCCCAGGTTGCTCCAAGCCCCGTCCAACCCGGCCTGGAACACTTCCAGGGATCCAGGGGCAGCCACAGCTTCTCTGCCCAACCTGTGCCAGGGCCTGCCCACCCTCACAGGGAGGAATTCCTTCCCAACATCCCATCTATCCCTGCCCTCTGGCAGTGGGATGCCATTCCCTGTGTCCTGTCCCTCCATCCCTTGTCCCCAGTTCCTCTCCAGCTCTCCTGGAGCCCCTTTAGGCCCTGCAAGGGCTCTCAGGTCTCCCCGGAGCCTCCAGGCTGAGCAGCCCGAGCTGGGTGAGAGGCTGGAGCCGAATTCCAGCCCTCGATTCTGGGATCAGCCCCTAGAGGGGGTCGGGAGCCGCTCCGCGCTGCGGGGGCTGCGGGCACCGACCCCGACCCTGCCCGGGAGCCCCGGGGAGCGGGGCCGGGGAACCCGCGCTCGGCACCGGGAGGTGTTTGCCGTGCTCGGGAATGGAAAATACAGGTTTTACAGAATGCCAAAAAGGTAATTTAAATGTTAAAACATTTGTGATTGCATAAATTGCATGTATTATTCCAATTGAATTGTAGTGGGATTAATCTGACCTTAATAGAATACTACTAATAATTTATATTATTATCTTTAATAATATTAATTCTACTTAATTTTTTTTCCATTTACTTTGTTCATTTAAGGGCAGCTCCATTGAGCTCTGGAGCATTTAGCTCGTGGTGTGCGGCAGTCACTTATCATTTGCACAAGTGGGGATTCCACCAGGCAATTTTCAGAGAAATAAAGATCATCTTTCAGTGAAAGGAACTTAAAAAAAATTACAGTATTAAATGAGTAGATATTAATGTGTCA
>NW_020961197.1:12558-14641 GCF_003031625.1 Empidonax traillii | reverse complement strand
ATTTTCTGGAACAAGTGGTTAGCTGTAGGGAGTTGGTATAGCTCCCTTCATAATAAGCAATAAAAATCTATTTTTTTCCTTTGGGGAATAAATTCTTGAAAGAAAGTACCTGATTTGAGCTTCTGGCAGAAAAGAATTCCTCTGTCTATCTAGATAGTGCTGCTGGTTATGTCAGTATAACTGTGGGATCCCCAAGGGACTCGTGTACTGGGAACTTGAAAAAGGTCAAAATATTTCTTAGATGGCCAGGTCAGGGGGGAAAGAGATACAGGCCAGCAGGCATTTCAGCCAGGTGGATCCTCAGAAGAAATCCCCCTCAAAATCCAGGCAAAATCCACCTTAGCTAATAAGAAACAGGAAGGAACAAACAAAAATATGGAGCTGACATCTAGAATTTATTGAGTACATTTATATTTGCAGTTTAATTTGAAAAGAAAAGCTGAAGGTGATGAAGGTGAATATAAGTTGCCACCTTACTCTTGTAGGTGGTCCGTGAGGAAATTTAAAAGAATCCTTTGACCATGTATGACCAAAGAAAAAGGTTGTATTGGCAGCCCTAACACTCAGCTTTTTTAGAGGACACAAAAAGAAGGAGGGGTAAAGGAAAAGCAAAGCCCTGAAGACGCTAAAGTCAGATGATGTATGAAATCCATGAGATGAATCAAATAGGCATTTCTTTGTTTGAGTGGAAGAAGATGTAAATTGTCAGAGAACAAAGCTTTGTGTTTCCTGAATCAACCGTTTGAGATAACATGAACCCACGAATGCTGTAGGAAACAGCAGGTTCGATTTAACCACTTATCTAAAAAGCAATTTATTCTGAAAACCCCTTGTGTTGGGAATGAGGGAGATCAGGGAACTAGAAAGGTCAGTCCAGAGGAAAAAGAATGGATTTCTCAGTCAGAAAACAGGTTATACACATAGTGCTTGCCGGTGTGACATCATGAAAAATAGGCACTGTCACACAGATTTTCACTGTTTGTGTAATAATATAGACTTTTAACCAGGCAGTCAGGGAAAAACCTGTTCCTTCCAATATCTGGCTGTGGTTTATTTCCTGCATCTATGTAGGGAAATCCTGGAATATGTAACCACTGACAGAATATGCTGCCAGATTCCTTGCAAAATATCTGGTTTTCTCTGTATGTATTTCATTTTGAACGTTGCAAATCAGTCCTCTTGCCTTCCCTTCCAGACTTCTAACATCTTACTGCAGATACCAGGAACTCTGTGAGGAAGTATCTAAGTGGCAGTTCCTTTTAAGCCTATTAGGCTTTCCTTCTTTCACCTCACCTGGTTGGAAATGACATTTATTCAGGCTGCTCCCCAGGTGAACCCGGGCATCTTTCCAAGCTCAAAGGCCAAAAACTCACAGATGTTATACGTCTTTTCTCATATTTCCAAACAAAATGAGTGTTCAGAAGCAATTTCCATTTTCCCTTCCTGTATTTGTCTTCAAATTAAGTACTTCTCCCCATTTTCACTCCTTTTCTTAGTTTTGTCCACCTTTCCTTTTCTGCTTGCACGTGTTTCCATTTGCAAGTTCTCCAAATATATTCTGAGAATTTTACAATGACTCCAAAAGACATATAAGAAACAAACAGGCATCACAGTGCTCAAGGTGTAAAAACCCAAATATTATACATGGCAAAATATTTTCCTGACTCTACCCCGTTGCTTGCTCTGTTCTGGAGGGTGCTGAGTGGGATGTCAAAGACATTCTTAAGGGTTTGAATATTTAAAAGTGTCTGATGTGTCTGGATGACCAGAGTCTTCCAATTTCATCTCCCCCCTGGATTTTGAATCCCAAGCTAGACACCAATATATGTGAAAGTCAGACCAGAGTGAACTTCCGAAAGCTACAGAATGGGAACTTACAAAACCAGCAAAAAACTATTTGGGGGTTTGTTTTGGTTGGTTTTATTTGTTTGCTTGTTTATTTGTATTTTTCATTTGGTCTTTCTTTCTTTTTTTTTTTTTTTTTCCTGACCCCCTATTCTTTTTTTCTTTTCTCTCTTTTTTTTTTTTTTTTTTTTTTTTTTTTTTTTTTTTTTTTTTTTTTTTTTTTTTTTTTTTTTTTTTT
>NW_020961197.1:4353-6692 GCF_003031625.1 Empidonax traillii | reverse complement strand
CGTATGCCAATGCCTTTCTTTGTACTGTAAGACCCAAACTGTACTCTTCCAGCCCAAAAATACAGTTGTGGTCTCACAAATTCCATACATAAGGGAATGATTAATTCCCTGGAATGATTCTGTGTTGTGATCCAAACAGCCAGGACACAGTTGGTCTTCGTTGCTGTTCTCCAGGCCTTTTCTGATCCCAAGGGTGAATTACTGCAAGAAGTTTTTCTATTCCAGATGCAGGCCTGTATATTTATCTTTCTGAGCATAATGACATCCCTATGACCTCATTTCCCTGGCTGTCTGAAGTCTCCCTGAGTACCAGAGCTGGCTGCTCTCTCATTTTGGTGGTGTGTGACAGGAACATGCCAAACAATAATAGTTAGCCAAATAGTTAGCCAATAGCTGCTGGATCATGATGGGGGTACTTCCTCTCACTGCTCAGGACTATTCCTGTACATGGCATGCAACAATATCCAGACTTGTCTCAGTGGTTGCCAAACAGACCCTGAGGACAGAAGTCCTGTACTGGTTTAGAAGACAAAACTATTCTCAGCACACTCCTGTGTTTGACACGTTCCCCATCGGCTCTGTTGCTGTGCCGCCAAGCAGCAGAATGAAAGCCTGTAAACAGTTTGATTTGGGAAGCTGTGGGGAAGCAAATAATTTCTGAGATGGAAGAATATCATTGGAAAGCATCACCAGATGCCTGCCTGGATCTAAAATTATCCCGCAGACATCTGGTGCTGAGCACTTCTACAAACAGCACCCTGGGCCAGGCTGATCCTTTCTCTTGTTGGCTTTCAAAGGGTCTCTGATTCCACGGAATTGGAAGGAGGCTCTCACAAAACAGTTATTCCAAAAGGACTCAGGTTTTACTTAGTTACTTTACTATGGGTGCTGAACCGACTTGACTCAGATTAATCCTGCGGAGAGCACTCCTGAAAACCCTGTCCTGGCCTCTGAACAAAATCACTTCACAGGCTCTCCTGCTTTCCACAGAAACACAACTGTTCCTTTTAGTTTTAAAAAAGCACAGATCTGTCTCTGTACCAAGAAAAGCTTCTGGAGCAGTGAATTTAAAGGGAAAAAAAAAAAAGGGGGGGGGGGAGAAAAGTTTAGCTTACCTACACACATCTCTCTCTGCTCTTGGCATTGTATGTTCATTAATGCATTCACAATTAATAATGGAGACATATGCCAGCCATTTAGCAAGATGGAGAGGACATCTATTATTAACTGTTAAATTAATAAACCATAATCAGGCACAGACCCTGGGGTACCTACCACTTTAAATGTGAAAACCACTTAACATCATTTCCAGTACAACTCCAGCAGCTTTTATGCTCTTCTCAGGATGTATTTTGGGTTTATTTTGCTGTTACCTTTGGGAAGTACACTCTATTACCAAAGTAATAAATAACTGTAAGCTGATTTCTCCTCTGCATACACTGCAGCTAATACAGACATGGACCAGGACTTCTGTCATAGTTTTGATAATTTGAAAAGTCCATACAGGTTTAGGGGAAAAAATAGAATTATTACTATTATAATAATTATAATAGCAATAATAATATAATAATAAAACATTTAGGACAGAAAATAACTCTTAAATTGGAAGTTTTCAGTTCAATTTTTGTAGCTGAGCAAGAAGTTAAATATAAAGCTAAATGAACTGAACTTCTGATTTCAGATCAAGAAGCGAGTTGATTATGGCATATAATTAAATACCATAATAAAGAGAAAACTAACTTTGAGAGGGCTTTCCCCTACCTTTTTTCATTTCAATACTTCAAATGTACCAAAACCAGAAATAACAGGAACAAGTTAGAGCTTATATATTGAAATTATAAGTATGGCATAAGATCATAAACAAGGAACAATTTTTTATTAAAATTCATAGTGATTAAAAATGCAAGTTAGCCACCAAAGTTTTCAATTCATGTCTTTTGATTACTACAGTTGAAGACGGAGTGTATTTCTCAGTTGTTTTTTCAGAAAAAACATAAAGCATTAGGGAAAAAAAAGCTATGATTGCACAGTCCATGGGATATATGAAGTCAGGCCAAAAAAATTAGACTAAATGATATAAAAATTATGCCATATTTTTAAATCATCACTTCTTAAGATGACTGTAATAAAGCTAGCTTTTGGGGAGGTGATTTTTTAACAATGAATAGTCATTTTCTCAAAAGATAAAGCTTTTTTTTTTTTTTTTTTCAAGAAGTGTTTGTTTTTTTAGGAAGATCTGACATTGGTTAAAAGTAATTCTAGGAAATTAAAAAAAAAAATCAGAAGATCAAGTATACTACAGTATTTTCTTCTATTATTTTTCATATTCAGTTCCAGAA
>NW_020961197.1:0-1377 GCF_003031625.1 Empidonax traillii | reverse complement strand
TTCATTCTGCTATAACTATTCATGTAAAAATAAAATAATAGGCACTCTGGAAAATTTCTAAAGGAAGTTTAGAGCATTTCCCATAGAAGCACAGCGCGTGTTTGATAGTTATGGCAGTAGAAATAAAAGGTAAATTTAATGGATTAATTTTAAACCAGCTTCCAAAACAGGCTAAGATTCTTCCCTTTGTTACACATTTTGCAGTATATACATATAATATATATAATGGCCAGTCTTCATGAACGAAGAACTGGGGAAGGTCTTTACACCTTCCAGCCTGCGCACTGGATTTTTTAGGTGAGACACAGTGTGCGCGGAACTGAGCCCACCCTTTAATCCTGAGGTTCATGTGCTGGGGCCAGGCACGCTTGGACGGTGGCAGCGAGGTCCTCAGGACGTAGATGGATTGCCTTACGGGCTAACGAGCTCCATCTGCCCGGGGAGTGGCCCCGACCGGGAATCGAACCCGGGTCTCGGCAGTGACAGCGCCGCATCCTTAACCTCTTACTTGCTTACTTTGCAGTATAGGACTTGTAAGAAAACACTTTCCTTCTTAATTATTAATTTTTTAAAAAATAACATAGGAACATAGTGTCCTAGTGCCACAAAAATAAACACAGAAATCAAATTATTCCATAATTTAAATTACTGAGTTGGTCACACCCCTTCACTGAATAGTTGTTTAATCACTTTCCCCTCCCTCCATCTTTTTAAGGCTGGGATACCTTATCATATCTTACCTGATGGAACAACCTGGTTGAAAATGATACCAACTTTCCAGTAACAGTGAAGCCTTGCAGTCTCATGGTCTAAATAAAAATGGATTTGCAGGCTGTAGCACAGTCATGAATTAGTGCAAAACAAAACCAACTTCCCCACACAGATCCCCAGAAGGGTTTGCCTTGTTTGCCTGACCTGTTTATCCCAGACATGGGCATATATAATAAGAGGTGCTTATTACCTTTCCTTACAAATCCTGACTGGTTGATTGGGGATTAACCTCCCATTTTCCATGCTCACTGCCTCCAGCTACAGCTGTGCATACTGAGCACTTTCACAGCTCAGACAGAAAAGGGCAGAAGAACAATTTAAATATGCTGTCTTGGGCAATCAAAGACCTAGACATAGTCACTAGACCCTCCCTAAGTCCTGTCTCCCCAGAGTGGGACACATTCACGCATTAATCCAACCCATTAAGAAAAAATCTGGATGATTCAGGCTGTGATGGTCTCTCTTGCTCTTCCTGTGTATCCACCAGCTACAGACAGAGGCCAGAAAGCTCATCTTCTGAGATGGATAACTGAATCTCCTTTCCTTGAAGGACACAAGTTTATTTAACTATGTTACCTGTGTGAAAACTGTTCAGTAGAGAGAGGA
>NW_020961196.1:5198-6704 GCF_003031625.1 Empidonax traillii | reverse complement strand
CAGTTTAGAGGAATTACAGAGGTGGGACTGAACCACTTTTGTCCCCCAAATTTTAGGAATGGTATATCACATCTATTGATATAAATGAATTATTTACTGCACAATAGAAACACTAACCCTAACCCTAAAACTACCAGTAGGACATCATAAGATAGGACAGTGCTCTACACTAAAGCAATTGTTGAAGCAATTCTACTCACACTGGCAACAAAGCAAGAATTATTCATTAGAGATGGATGGAACTCCCCCAGACCAACGCTCGTGGGGAGATCTCTGCTCTCAACCTCCAGCACTGACCTTGGGGGGTCCCAGCCAAGGCAGGAATCTCCACACACCCCCCAAGAAGGGTTCTGTTGGCACAACCTGCCCCTGGCAAAAGGGACTGGCCCTTTCTGGTAGAAAGGGATGGACTGACAGTCACTGGACTCCAGGGGTTGCCTCACCATCAGGGGGGTCCTTCGGGGTGGGAGCAGCGGCCGAAGCTCTTCCCGCAGTCGGGGAACTCATACAGTTTCCCTTATTGGTGGGTCCGTTGGTGTTGGGTCAAGGTAGAGCTGTGGCTGAAGCTCTTCCCACACTCCTCACACTTGTAGGGCCTCTCCCCGGTGTGGATGCGCCGGTGCCTGACGAGGTTGCCGTTCCGGTTGAAGCCCTTCCCGCAGTCGGTGCAGCGGAAGGGCCTCTCCTCTGTGTGTATCCGCTCATGTGCGAGGAGATTGGAGCTGGTCTGAAACCTCTTCCCACATTCCAAGCACTTGTAGGGCCGTTCCCCAGTGTGGATGAGCTGGTGAGTGTGGAGGTGGGAGCTTTTCCTGAAGCTCTTTCCACATTCCCCACACTTGCAGGGCCTCTCCCCAGTGTGGATGCGCTGGTGTTGGATCAGGTTGATTCTGTGCCTGAAGCTCTTCCCACATTCCCCACACGTGTAGGGCCGTTTCCCGGTGTGCATGCGCTGGTGTCGGATCAGGTTCCAGCTCTGGCTGAAGCTCTTCCCACATTCTCCACAGCTGTAGGGACGTTCCCCAGTGTGGATGCGCTGGTGGATGCGGAGGCTGGAGCTGACACCAAAGCTTTTCCCACATTCCCCACACATGTAGGGCCCTTTCCCGGTGTGAATGTGCTGGTGTTGGATCAGGCTGGTGCTCCGGCTGAAG
Source organism: Empidonax traillii (assembly GCF_003031625.1). Classification (NCBI taxonomy): domain Eukaryota; kingdom Metazoa; phylum Chordata; class Aves; order Passeriformes; family Tyrannidae; genus Empidonax; species Empidonax traillii. Next base: position 5,550 of record NW_020961196.1, on the reverse strand, counting down.
CTCTTCCCACATTCCCCACAGCTGTAGGGTGCTTCGCCAGCGTGCATGCGCTGGTGGGTGCGGAGGCTGGAGCTCTCTCTAAAGTTCTTCCCACATTCCTGGCACGTGTAGGGTCGTTCCCCAGTGTGGATTCGACGGTGGGTGCGGAGGTGGGACATCTGGCTGAAGCTCTTCCCACATTCCCTACATGTGTAGGGCCGTTCCCCAGTGTGGATGTGCTGGTGGATGAGGAGTTGGGTGCTCACCCTGAAGCTCTTCCCACATTCCAAGCACCTGAAGGGCTTCTCCCTGCTGGGAGGCTGCTCAGGGACCACCAGCTCGGAGCTCCGGCTCAAGCTCCGGCCGCCTTCCC
>NW_020961196.1:0-1631 GCF_003031625.1 Empidonax traillii | reverse complement strand
TCGCCGCCGCCATCCCTTTCCCGGCAGCCACCGCGGGGCTGTGCGCGCGCCCCGCCGGCAGAGACCCCGCCCCGCCCCCTTTGCCGCGCGGGGCACGCCGGGAGTTGTAGTTGCAGCCGCTCAAAGCTCCGAACTCCCCCAGACTCAATTCCCCACGGGCGTTCCTGGGGCAGAACGGGGCAGAACCGGGGCGGGGACGGGACGGGCATTGGGTGGAAATCATTATAAAAACTGTAAACCCTGTGTTGGAAGGGATGGGTGTGGGTTTGTGTTCCTGGAGCCTGAAGGCTCATGGAAACCTCTGCTGCTTCTCTGCCCTCCTGCCCAGTTGGGCCTGGAGTCTTTTTCCTCTGCAGCCTTTTAGGCAACAACGTTTATGGGGTTTATGAGGACATGGCCCTTATGAGGAGAGAGGCTTTCTGCAGAGAGATCTTTTATGATGAGAGCTCTATCATGAGGTGTATGGGGTGTATGAGGACAGTGCTAGAGTCTTTATGAGGTTCATGGCATTTATGAGAACATCTCCTTTATAATGGCAGCCCCATGAGGAGGTTTATTGGCCTTATGAGGACAGGGGCCTTATGAGGCCTGCACTGTTAGGTATGTGAGGGTTATGAGGACAGTGCCTTTATGAGGCTGCCCCATTATGAGGTGGATGGGCTTAATGAGGAGACTTTATGAGGAGAGCCTCTTATGAGGTTTATGGGCTTTCTGAGGAGAGCACCATTACGACATGGAAGGGTGTTATGAAGACAGAGCTTTCATGATGAGAGCTCTTTTATGAGGTATTTGGGCTCTATGAGGCCTGTACCATTGTGAGGCTTCAACCACAGCTCCAACATGATCCAACACCAGCACATCCACACTGGGGCATGAACCTACTTGTCCCCACCAGGACTGTAGGGTTTTATTCATGCAGTGTCAAAGATGCCCAAAACCGATATTCTCCCTGGGGAAAGGGCTTATTTTTGGAGAGCACTGATTTTTGGGAAGCAGGAAAAATTGTCCCTCGGCAGTGTCTGATTTGAAGGGGACCCTTTAAGGCCATCAAGCCTGTTTTGACAGGAACCCCACCCCCTGACGGGGTGGCCCAGCCAGCTCCTGTTGGGAAATGGAAGGCTCAAACTGAACATTATTGCACCATCTTTCAGGGAACAGAAGGAGCTCACAAAAATCCTCCCTGACAAGATGAGGGGACTGTAAATAGCACAGCTGATTCTCCCCCTTCTGTGGTTCAAGGGGCACCCCCACACTCAGAGCAGTTGCAGGATGGGGGGTTTCCTGATGCCTCAGCTGAGCAGGAAGGGGCAGTTTGGAAATATCGTGCTGTGGCTTTGCAGGGACATCCAGGAGACGAAACAGTCCCTGAAGGAGAAGGCAGGGCACAGGCAGGAGAATCAGGAGCAGTTTGGAGGGGATTTAACCAGGAAGATGAACCCTCTGACTCTGTCTATGTTTACAGGGATTCTTTTGCTGTGTTCAAAGGGGGCACTGAGGCCTAAGGGTGATCAAAACCCCTCTCCCCTTTCCTGGCCAGCCTGTATTAGTGGCACTGCCTTCTGTAGGAGCTGTACCAATGGTCCTGCCTTGGACAGGGACACCTGGAAAGCAAAAGATGCTCATGGCAAAGA
>NW_020961195.1:4970-6705 GCF_003031625.1 Empidonax traillii | reverse complement strand
GGGAGAGAGAGAGAGAAAAAAGGGGGAGAGAGAGAGAAAAAAGGGGGAGAGAGAGAGAAAAAAGGGAGAGAGAGAGAGAAAAAAAAGGGAGAGAGAGAGAAAAAAGGGAGAGAGAGAGAGAAAAAAGTCTGGATAGAGATTATATCCCAAGCCTAAATTTTATGAATTAATAAAGATATATAACAAAACCAAAAGTAATCAAATTTGTCTAGTTATTTACTAACTCTTAAAATAAGGAAGAGGATTTTTACAACATGAATTTACTCAGAGATTTTGCCATAGAGTAAACAAAGTAGAAATTCTGCTTGAAATTTTATTAAAATTTCAATTAAATTTGGTTTTGTCACCGCTTTGAATGCATTTTTCCACATAGCATGTCCTGAGGCCTATGCCATCCAACTGTGACATGTTTTCCAGGTCAGCAACACCAGTTTATATTTATTATACTCCCTTTGTTTCTTGGTTTCATGTCAGGGGCAACCAGAGTGATTGCTGACTAAATAATTAGCCAAGGGAACTCCATCTCTGTATGTTTCTGTACTCATTAGGTTAGTGAGAATATATAACTTACTTTCATAATCTCTTTCCCAATAGGTACCTGGCACTTTCCAGGAGCAAGGTAGGGAGAAAACCTAATTGCTAAAAGCTCACACACTCATTATTAGATTAATGATACCTTTTTCTCTCAGTCCTACCTGATAAAGGCATCTATAGAAGTGAACACGTAGAGCTGCTGCTTCCCATTAAAATAGGAAGAGCAATGCAGGCTTGTAGTATTTTACCCCCATCAAGCAGTAGTGTATGTACTAGAGTACAGTATTATAAAATATAGCAGAATAAGATAACATAATATAATATTATTGTCCTACACCATGTGCCAAAACCATGTACCACCACAAGACAAATAAGGGTGAAGGCATAAGCCATGAACTGACACCATCCAATGTTAGGGAGTTCAAAGCGACCTGCCTTCCTTCTGTGTCCTCCAGAGGAACAATGCTTCCTAGTTTCAGGTCCTGCTCCAAAGTTTGTGTGTCCATGTCTTTCCTCTTTCTGCCTCCTATTCTACTTTTACCACAGGCTACAGAGGAAATTTAAGGCAAGTAGTGGAGTAAGTTTTGTCAGATGAGTTAGGTCTCCCACCTGTTCGGAATGAAGGTATGTCTTGTATTTCAGACTTAAAAAAAAAAAAGAATGAACCTTAGTTGAGAAGTTGGGCTTGGTTGAGCTAGGATCAAACTGCTTTCTTTTGGTTTCATCACCTGTGATTTTTACAGAAGATGAAGATCACTCAACCCATGATACTCTCCAAAGCCTTGCATCAAGCTGCTTTCAGGTTTAAGAAAGAAGTATTGAACTTCAACTATGTTAGTGTAAATTACAGCTATGAACAGTAGCCTTTCCCATCTTAGGGGGGGTACCAGAAGTTCTGAGTCATGTAAAAAAAGATTTCATTTTCCTACAAGGCCATAATTTCTCTTTTTTTTTTTTTTTTCTCCCCCCCATAAATTCCTCCCATATAAGGAGGCAGAGACTGGTTCTAGCATTGGCAGGAAGTTGGCTGACATTCTGATCCCACTGAAATCAATGTGAGTTAGTTATTTTAGTTAGTTGGGTTTTATTTTATTTTTTTTCCCACCAGCTTTCATGACTAATATAGTTACTCCTTGATTTACATGCTATTATCTCCCTATGAACTTTAGAGAATCTCATGCTCATTTCTTTTTATTACAGC
>NW_020961195.1:0-2356 GCF_003031625.1 Empidonax traillii | reverse complement strand
GAGCCATAGCACATTACAGAATTTTGTTAATTACTAAGTAAGTGAAGAAAGAGAGAAAAAAAATACTGTGACCAGAATGTATATTGTGTACCGATTTAGAGAACTGTAATTTAGATTTAATAATTTATCATTCCTCTTAACAGGCTATGATGTATTTTATAAAAAGTAATGAAGCCTTTGGAATACAACAGAAATCACTTCCCATTCTCTCACTTGATCTATGCTGAGAAATGGGAAGGAGTGGTTTGTCTTCCCCTCGCCCTATTTATATAATGTGCAGTTTGGCAAAGAGTAGATTAGCAAGATTACAGACTTTGCTGTTATTTATCATGCAACAGTGGACAAAAGAGTAACTGGTGTTTAATGTTAAGAGAGTCTTCCCAGGTAATACCCTCAGGAAGCAATCACAGGAGCGCTCAAAATGGTGACCATCGTTGTCCCATTAATTTTAGCAGTTCTAACCAAGCAAAAGTTGCTTGGCTCATTGAACGATAATGAGATCATCTCTCTATTGCTAGAAAAACTAAGTCACTCAAATCAGGACTTCCACTGGTACTACAAGACCTGCAAGCTATTAATGAAAACAGTTGTTTCACGTCTAACTAGACGAAAAACCACAAGAAAACTAACTTGTCATGAGAAATTATTTAACCTTGCTGCACTGCAACCTTTGAGTGTTTTGAGTGTACATGCCCATTTGGGCTAAATAACTTCATACAAGTGTACTGTGAAAATATTAGGGAAAAAAAGCTTCATACAGACTTCAAACAAACAAGTATTAAATTCTAATGTGTGCTTTCTTTGTAGCACCATTAATCATTTTCAGTTACTGCTCATTTTTAGCACAGATAGCTACTGCTACATCCTCACTGCTAGAGACATGAAACAGCTTTGTAGTACGGTGAGGAGGTCAGGTCTCAGCCTTCTTTCCAGTGGAAACAGGGCTTATGGGATCACATTGATTACGAGCATGTAACTCTTTTCTCCTTCATACATTATTTATTTAATTGGCTGCTTTCAACCAAACTAGAGAATCACAGATTTCTCAAAAGTAATTAAATTCCTAGAAGTTTCATTGAAGTAGACAAATAGGAAAAGGACAGAGACCCTAGCCATGGTCTGAACTAAGCTCCTTTTCAACAGACACCAAAGGACCTCAAGAGGAGATTCAACTAATGATACCAACTACAAATGAAATCCATGTGAAACGTTGACCCTTGTCAAGGGTCTAGACACAAATCAAACACCAGTAGACAAACCTGCTACTGATGAATCTGTACCAGCTGCCATCAGCTGCTGTATACACCTTACATTTCTGCATGAATGCACGATGTGTTGAAAGGGTAGTCCAAAGTTAGAACACTGTCCTAAAATTTGGAGACACATTAGTGCTCTTCCACACACTTGTGGGGTTAGAGATGAGGATTTGTACAAGGATGCTGCTTGCATGAAGAAATACACTGCAGATAATAAGACACGCAATGCAGGCACACAAAGAGGGAATCTCAGAACCAAAAACAAGATGCCTAAGCCTGGCAAAAACTAGGAAATTATTATTATTACAGGTCTCCTTTTCTCCCACTTAGGTATAGTCTTCTAGATTTTAGCCCCATTATTTTTACATGTCTTGTTTCTCATGCTTTTTTTTTTTAATTTTTTTTCCTGACCAACTATCCTCTGACAACAGGTGTTTCATTCCAGGTGATCCAGTATATGTAATAAGCCTGAGAAGCACTAGAGAAATAGCTCATAGCTGCAGAATGAGGCTTTAGAAAAAGAGTCCAAAGCAGCAGCATCCCAGGATATCTGAGATTTTCAGAGAACCATTACTCTGCCTGCAGTTTGATTTACATCTACTCTTGACTACCATGGTATATTCACAGTAACTTTTCTCTCAAGACTTACTCATTATGAAATTAATTTCCCAAATTTAAGAAATTTGAATAGGACTCCAAATAAAATGATATGTGGCAATTATCTATTAAGAGCCACAGACACAGGGAATGCCACCTAATCCACTAATCCCCAACAGCTGGAGAAAAGTCATTACTTGCAGACAAGCACAGACCTTCCTAAGCCCCAGTGTACTTTCACAGCTACACCCACTTTTCATGCACTGTGTTTTCAGGGGTGAGATGTAATAGCAGAACAGAGGTAGCTTTTCTGATTGGGCACACACACTACAAACATGTTATCTTCATAAGTATAGTGTACAGGTTTTGCTCATTTCCCATCCCAATTAGTTATTTTATCTTTGAAGCTCAACATCTTTTAATTAGTGGAAATTCTGCTCTACTTAGGATCACCTTTTTAATTTTCTCTTCATTTTTTCCTATTCTCAAAGCATCTTCCTTAA
>NW_020961194.1:2266-6707 GCF_003031625.1 Empidonax traillii | reverse complement strand
AAACGAGTTGACAGACCTTTTGTTTCTGGAATGAAAATGAGATTTTGAGTGCAGTGTGCATGGCAATGAGCAGAGTGTGAGAGGGGATCTCCATCATTGTCTTTCAGGGATGAGACTTCCGAGAGGGGGAAGTGGTGAACATGTTTAAGACCTAGTGGAACCCAAAGGTTCACACTCAGGTGTTCTGTCAGGAGGTGCAGTAGAGCAGGTATTTGGATTGCTGTGAGAGCAGGAGGGGTGTGAAGTGACAGCCAGCCTTGCTCCTGTGCCCACCAGGGCCTGGGAGCAGCCTTGGAGCACTGCAGGCATCGTTCAGCTAACAGGGCAGGGAAGCGCTTGCTTCACAGGGGCCAGCAGGGACTCCACACAAGGCTCTGATGGTCAGCACGGATCCATAATTGACAGTCATAATAAATGAAATTTAGCAGCTAAACTCAGAGGGTTATGATAACAGCACTGAACCCAGCAGCGCTGCAGAGGCAAGGAGAAAGCAAAGCTGGTGCATAATGCATGAGGGGGAGACCCACTGACAGCAGGGACTAAATGCTGCTTACAGAGAGGCTGAAGGCAGAGATCCTCTCTGGATTCAATGGAATCTGAGTCCTAATGAGGAGACAGGACAGCTCAAACTCATTACATGATCCTCCACTCCATCTTTCCCGATGGGACCCCAGATCCTGCTCCTCTTGCTCACCTGAGGACCTGTGAGGGTGGGCTTGTGCAGAGCCTGGAGTTGGACTCGATGCACCTTGTGGGTCCCTTCCAACTCAGCATATTCTGTGATTCTGTGAGGTGCAGGAATCTTTTCACAGGAGGGCTATAAGCCCACATACAGGGAATCCTCAAAGGGGCTTCTGTTCCCTCCTCCAAATTCCATCAGTGCAAGACAATCTCTACACATGCCACACACAGCCTTCAGCACTGGTGGGTAAAAGAGTCTGAGGGTGCTCATTGCTTTCCCAGGGCCTTGCAAAAAGTGCATGGCAAAGCATAACTCCAGGCACTCAACAAACAATAGAGCATCCTTCCAGCCACTTTGGTACTGGTTCCCTGCATGGGTTCCTGGCTCAAAGGTAAAGGTGATAAATAAGTGAAACCAAGCTTTGCATTCCTAGAAATCCCATGCTAAGGTCAACTTGGGTTCAGGATCTCTTTACTACCACCTCAAAAGTGCCATTTAGAGTGGTACCTTCTGGGGGCAAAATTCCCAAACTGTCCATAAAGAATGATAAATGATCACTGTGAAGCAACCAAAGAACAAACTCAGTCTGTTTCCCCTTTCTGCTCATCTTCTCTGTGGAAGTTTCCCATTCCATAGTCAACACAAGAAATGGCACCTATTTAGCACTATTGATCCAACTTACTTCAGTAACAAACCACATTAAGTTAAAATCAATACCAGCCACTCTTAAACTGATTTAGGAGTGTCCACACAAAGGGGCTCGCACCAGTTTAGACAGATCTGCTTTGTTACCAATTTAGTTAAAATATGCAATCTAAAGGGCTGATCTGTGCCCTGAACAGCTCCCAGGGTTCAAAGGCATCAATTCCCAAGTCTCATCGATGGCTCCCAAGGGACAGGACACAAGAAGTCAAGTGTCACTGACCCATGTCCATCTCTCTTGGCAAACCATACAGGTCTCCCTCATTCCAAGAGCCAAAGAGATGGGGGGAAAAGCCCAAAGAAACCCAAATTGACCCCAGAGTTAGTTTATTTCTAGAGCTCAAACTTCACATCAGATACTAAGAGACCAAAGATGCTGGAGACAAACAGATCAGAAAGTTGTGTTTTATTTCTCCCCCTGGAATATTTACTCCAGCGAGACACGTGCCCTGCAGATCACTGTGCCTGCCATAAATCCAGCACCGCTGGGCTTTGCAGATCTTGTTGCAGCACCAGCCAAGTGCCCAAGGTCAGGAAATGCAGCACCAGGAGGAGTCTGACAGGGCTGTACATCACACAGCAGCGGGGCTGGGTTTGACACCTTTGGCTGGTTTAATATCCAGGGCCTGTACATGTGCAGGGAAGGCTCGGGGCGAGCGCAGCACAGCCCTCATCACACCCCATGACATCACAGCATCACAGGCAGCTCCAAGCCAGGCTGTAAATCTCGGCTAAAAAGAGGGAGGAAGGATTCTCACTTCAAAGGAGGTGAGGCTTTAATGTTTAGTCAAGTGCAAGCTCAAGGGTCTCCATCAGACACGAGCCCTGCCTGCCAGGGAAAGGCTCCGAGAGGAATTTGGTGTTACCCTTCCTGGCTGATGAGAGGGAGCCCAGGCCCTGTGAGGTCCTGCTACCCCTGTGCCTCAGCCCCCCAGAATCTGACACATCACAGGAAAATCACTAAAGGTTACTGATTATTAGGCTTGAGCTTCAGAGGGAAAATATCAGAAGTTTGTTCAGGACTTGAGGATTCTTGGAGCAAACGGCATCCGACTGGAACAGTTCTGGTTCCCCTATAGCAAAGGAGAGAAGAGGAAAGCAGGTTCCTCCTCCCATGCTTTTGGGCCACGATATGAGAAAAATGTTGCATTCAGTGCTCTTTTACACCGTGGAAAAAATGGGAAAAAGCATTGGGCCAGTGTTGCTGTTTGGTTTAAAACCAGACCTTTAAGTTTCAGTTGTCCCTGGGGGGAACAGGCACGGGATGGACTCTGGAGCACCTGCACAACATCATCAGATCAGCAGAGGTAACCTCCTACCAAGTCCTCTGACCACAGGAGCCATGCACCTCTGTTCTATAATCCCTTTTAATTTATTTCTCCTCCTGCCTCCTTTCTCCCCATTCCTTCCCTGGAGCTGCAGGCACCATTTCCCATCGCTGTTCATTACCTCGGGAGATCAGGATCAGCCAACCCACTAAAAACCTTCCAAAAGGCAGGAAACGCCACACTTCATTGCTGCTTATCCACCTACAAAATATGCATGTTCAGGCGTCATCTCACCTCAGCTGCTTTTAAACCTGCCACTCAGAAGTGGTTTGGGGTTTAACTTCCAGGCTGTAACTGCTTTGTGACATTCAGGATAGCTGGAAAAGACTTTGAAATTGTTTTCCCTGCTGTTACCAGGTAATAATTTGTTTCACAGAAAGAGTCAAGAGCTATGCTAATGTTGCTGAATTAAACACAGGGATGTTTTGCAAACAGAATTAAACCTTTCCCTCTTTTTTAGATTGTATTTTACTCTAAAGCCTCAGGCACTTAGAATTGGCCTCCATTGTACAAGGAATGGATCTTTTCCCAGAGTAAATAAATAAGGTAAAGAAAAGAAAAAAGAAAAAAAAAGTCACTCTTTGTTGCTGGGTATGAAGCATCCCTAAAGAGAGACAAATCCTGCTGAGATGTCCTTTCCAGGGTCTCCAAGAGCAACAGGCACTCTGATCCCAGGAGCCAAGCAGGGTTTGGTGCTCACATCCTCAGTCCCAGGGCCGAGGGGTCCCCCCTGCACACCCCCTGTATCTGCACACTGACTGCTCCAGCCACCAGAAATGCCAAAGCCCCTCCTCACACTGCGCTCACACATCTGGGCAGAGGGGCCATCGCCTCTCCCAGCACCACACTGAAGTCCTTATTTAGCTGACAAAACACTCACAATCCCACTCCCTCCAGAGCCCACAATTGGAGCTGGAAGAGCTGGCATCTGTCATCAGGCTCAGCGCTCCAGCTGAAAGACGGAGCCAAGGCTTTGTGAGCCATGAGGAGCGATGACAAATTTGGGATCAAGGACGCTGACCACGTGGCTGTGATTACTATCAGGGGGTTACTGGCAGGGGAAGACAGCATGCAGTTCTCATGGCCATTTAAGGCCTTCTCTGGTGCAGAGAGGGAAAGAAAATCCCTTCTGGTAGGTGCTCCATTGCAGGGAAACATGGATTTAAGAGGCTTCCTCTGGTGAGCAGCTACTTTCCAAATCACCAGATCTAAACAGAAAACTTACACCCTTATGAGCACAAAGCCCAAGTTTGTGGAAGCTTCTGCTGAGGATGCTCACTGCCAAATGTCAGTGCCAACTGCCTTGATGGCGGTGAGAGGGTGACATTTGGTCTGGTCTCTTCCCTTTGAGCACATATGCACGTTTTTGCAGAGCCAAGCACACTTTGCAGCAGGAAGACTTAAAACCCAGTTGCAAAATATGCTGCATGCACTGGTAAGAAATTAATCTATTTTCACTGTCTAATCTAACGTGTGTGGAGCCACTCCACTGGATCCCCTCTGGGCTGAACTGACCAGGTCACTCTGGTTCTGCTTTCTTCAGAGCCACAAGAGCAGCTGGAATAGGGAAAAACCTGCAGCATTCCAAAAAAAAAAAAACAACCCCAAGTCCAGCATCTGAACCACTCACCAGCCTTTGTGGCATGTACAGCCAGTCCTTAATTCAGTTTGATTCACAGCAAACGCCACAAGCCAAGTGAGTTTTGCATTATTCCAGAAAAAAAAAAAA
>NW_020961194.1:0-1864 GCF_003031625.1 Empidonax traillii | reverse complement strand
AAAAAAAAAAAAAAAGTACTTTTGGGTTTGTGGTTTCAAAGGAAGTGCTTTAAGTGCCTACTGACCACATCCTCACAGTCACTCCTGCTCCCCATTCCTGATAGAGTTAAATACATGCAAACCTTCCAGCAAGGTCTCACCTGAGGCTCAGGCTCGCTCAGGATGCTGCAGGGGCTGCTGCCCCCATCACTTGCTTTTCCTTCCCCACTGTGAAGGTCCAATATCATCACTGTTCTCCAAGGCATCCCTTAGGCTCAGCCCATGAGACTGTGCTTGACTCTGGTCAGTCAGCCAGGAAGAAGTTTGAGTCAAAGACTAAGAGAAGAGAGGAGGCCAGGTCAGGGAGGGCAGAGGGAGGAATGACTCTTTCTGCCCTGATTTTTCTGAGATTCAGGCTGACATCGCAGCAGAGGCCACAGGAGAGGCAGGAGATGTGTTTGTGGTCACAAAGTCATCCTTCCTACCATTCTGTTTCTGCCCTGCACTTACTCCCTAAACCTGCTGAGCATTCTCAAAGACATAAAAGCTCCTATCTGACTTCAAATTCACACTGCACCAGGAGCCAGCAGCCTTGCTACTGCTCCCCACGGGTGTGTGTGCCCTGCAGAGATGCTCCTGGCACCCAGGAGGGGCCTCCCTTAGCATGAGCTGCCACAGGATGAACCCAGAAAGGCTGCAGGGGTGGGTTCCCACCTCTCTCCTGCACTGGGAGAGAGACAAGCCCAGATCACTGCTCATCCACATCAGTGCCCCTCCACGGGCAGCTCAGGCCCGGGGGAGAGGGACAGGAGCCCCCCAGCCCTGGTGCTGAGGCCATGAGCAGTGATCAGCTCCATGGGCACCTGGCTCTGCTTGCAGCACTGCCCTTGGATTCAGCAGATTCAGAGATTAAGAAAGTGGCTTTACCACATCCTGGCAATATGGGGATTTAAAAAAAAAATAAAATAAAAAAAAAATTAAAAAGCCATTAACTAGGGTTTGTTTAATCAGGATTTGCAAAGCACTGAGAGATACTCAGGCACCATTAAGTGCAGACTCACATCTCACACACTAATCACCCAGTGTCAAGATGTACCGAGCTGCCTGTGTAGACATGAAGAGGCACTTAGCCTACAAACCCCCCCTGTTCCACTGCTTCTGGAGTATCTCTGTGAGCCTGGATTTACCAGCAGATGCTGTGCCTCCAGATGAAGGCGTGGGGTTTGAATGCACCTGGGATGGGGTGCCAGCTGGGTGAAAGCCAACAGGGTCAGCCCTCCGTGGTCTGGGGACATCTCTGGGTTCTCAGGCTGCTTCAGCTGCCAGAGCAAAGCACTTTGCCTTTGAGACAGAGCACCACGGCAAGCACAGTGTCCCCAGCCATCCTACCTCAAGACTAAATCATCTCTTTTTTCCTTACCTTCAAAGCAATAAATGCAACAGGGGGATTTATTGCTTTTTAACAAGTGCCACGGAACATGCATTTCATTAATTTACACGGGAGTTGGGGTGCAGAGGAGATGCCAGTTCAATAAATTCTCCCAGACTATTGCTTTGAAACAAACAACTCTGCAGATCCAGGCTGTGGATGTCACAGCAGAAGCTTTTATCCAGATGAGCTATGTGCTCAACAGGATGACTAAAATGCTTCAAGAAAATAAATGAAGAAAAAAAAAAAGAAAAAGAAAAAAAACTCAAAGAGGGTGGAGACAAAGAAGCCGCTCTCTACAAAAGGCAATGTATCACTGACACGTTGTTTGAACTCCCAGTGGTGTATTAAAAAAATAAAAATAAACCCCCTCTGAACCACAGCTGCATCCTCAGCTCTCACTGCTGTGTTATTTTAGCTCGGAGGGAAAAACGACATTGCTAATGCCTTTTTCTT
>NW_020961193.1:4374-6708 GCF_003031625.1 Empidonax traillii | reverse complement strand
CAGGGTTGGGGTTGGGGTCGGGGTTGGGGTTGGGGTTAGAGTCAGGGTTGGGGTCAGGGTCAGGGTTGGGGTCGGAGTCGGGGCAGGACAGACGGACGGACAGAGGGAGGGCCGGACGCAGGGCCACCTTGTACTCCTCGGAGGCCTCGTCGACGGGCACCACGGCGTGGGGCCGGTGCTCGCGGGAGCGGTCGCACACCACGCAGATGGGGCTGGCGTCGTCCTTGCAGTAGAGCTTGAGGGCCTCGCGGTGCCGCGGGCACTGCCCGCCCGCCTCGGCCTCCCGCGCCCCGCGCCGCGCCAGCTGCGCGATGATCTCCGACATGTTGGCCAGCGGCCGGTTGGGGCGGAAGCTGCGGAGCGGGAAAACCTCCCGGCACTGCGGGCACGGGAAATCGGCCTCCAGGTCCCGCCAGCTCTGGGCGATGCAGGCGCGGCAGAAGTTGTGGCCGCACTCGATGGACACGGGGTCGCGGAAGAACTCGAGGCACACCGAGCAGGTGGCCTCGTCCTGCAGGTTGCCGGGCAGGAAGGCGGCGGCCATGGCCTCTCTCCTGTGGGATCGGGATTGGGATCAGGGGCTGGCTCTGATCTCTGGCCCCGGGCCCGCCAGGGGCGTTCCCCTCCCGTCGAGTTTGAGGGGAACTCGGGGTCGCTCCGATTGCCCCGACCGGGGGTGACACCCCGGGTGGGGAGGGAAGGCGGGAATCCACCCCCACCCTCTGCTCCCGCCCCTGTCCCCGTCCCCGGCGGGTGGGAAGGGTGGAAATCATCCAGGAAATCATTCCAGGGACTGCTGGTTGGGGGCTGAGCTGGTGCTGAGTGCTGGTGCTGAGCAGCAGCTGCTCCAGGCTCTGCTCCAGGGAACCATCTGAGCCCTCGCCCAGGACCTCAGCGCTCCAACCGGGCGCTCGGGTGACCTGGTTGAGCTCCAGGGCTCAACAGGGGCCAGAAAAAGCAACGGGAGAAAGGGGACACGCAGCCCTGGCCGAGGTCTGGGGGGGTGAGTGTCCTGAATTCAGAAGGGCTGAGCTCTGGGTTGGGCTCCTGCCCCTCAAAACAGAACAGGTTGGGGTCTTCCAGGGACAGTTTGGGGTCTTCCAGGGACAGTCTGGGTCTTCCAGGGACAGTTTGGGTCTTCCAGGGACAGTTTGGGGTCTTCCAGGGACAGTTTGGGTCTTCCAGGGGCAGTTTGGGGTCTTCCAGGGGCAGTTTGGGCAGCTTTGGAGGTCGTGCAGAGAGCGGGAATGACAATTAAAGGGGGTTGTCATCGGTCCCTTCCTGGGCTGGGGGCTGTCTGTGACAAGGGGGGGGGTCTGCACCAAAATCTTGTCTTGGGAATAAGTGACAGCCCCCCAGTCACGGGGGGGGGGGGGGTCACGTTATCACCCGCTGGGAAATGAAGGATCCTCGGGAGATCAATTTGTCTCCTCCTAACGAGGGCTTGAAATGGGATCGAGGGATCCATAAATCGCGGCCTGGAGAGCGGCCCCGCTGCTCTGACAACCCCCGGGGCACACCTGGAGCTCCGGGGAGACAAATCCCCACCCCCCCAGAGGCTCTGCTGGAGGAGTCAGAGAGCAGAACTGCTCCTGGGACTGTCCTGGGGAGCGTTTCCCCCTCTGGGAGTGTTTGCCTGCCCCTTCTCTCGCGTATTTGTGTGTATTTACACCTCTGTTTGTACACGTTTTTAGGTATATTTGTATATTTACGTCACTCCCTGTGGAAAGGGGAGTTCCTGCTCTCCCACCTTCCTTGTCTCCTGATCTGTAAACTAACACAAACCCTGTGTTTGTCCCACCCCTCGCCCACATTTTCCACCTCATTTCTGCGGGGAAAGGACGGGGCTGGTGCCTGGGACATGCACGTAAATCCACCCCCCAACCCAGGGGTGCACAAACAGCCAAGGGAAAGAGCGAGACCCCCCCCCCAAAAAATAGTCCTGGTGGGCAAGGCAAGGGGAAGGGGGAGGGTGAAGGGAAGCAAAGGACAGCTCAGCCCACCCCTCCCCGTGCCCCCCACGGGTGCCCCCACCTACCTGGGAGCGGAGGAACAGGAGAGGGATGTCCTCCCGAAGCGCCCGAACCGCCCCAAATTGTGGGTGAGGAGGGAGTCAGAGGGGGTGCGGTGGGGGGTGGGCCGGGGGTCCCAGCGGGAGGGGGCCCTTGGCAGCCTCTCCACGACCCCCCTGCGCAGGAGAGCGGCCCTGGCAGCCTCGGCCATCGCGGGCACCGCTCCGGCCCTGCCCCTGCCCCGGGGCGCCCCATTTGTCCCCTGTGTCACCAGCCGCCCTCCCATCTCACTTACCATTCCTTCCCCTCCCCCGCCGCTTCC
>NW_020961193.1:0-2208 GCF_003031625.1 Empidonax traillii | reverse complement strand
CGTTGCACAGGTCGGTCTCACAGCAGGAGTAGCGCGAGGTCAGCCGGGACTCGGCGTCGCTCGCCCGCTCTCGCCCGCAGTTGAGGGCCGAGGTGCAGCCCTGCTGGTAGTAAAGGGTCACCCTCCCTGCAGGGGGGGGGAAACAGGGGCACAGTTAGGGGGGAAAGGCAGCAAAACAACCACCTCCAGACTTTGGGCTCGGCAGAGCCAGGGAACATCCACCCACCAGAGGAGGCCGCTGGGTTTGATTAGAGGAGATAATTGGGGGATGCTCCCACGGGGACACCCCCCCCACCACCACCACCAACTTGGCTTTTTTTGGGAGGGAGAGTCTCCCCTTGGCCCAAAAAGGACTCATTTAGGGATGGGAAGAGACTCCCTCTCTAAGGGAGGAGAGGAGGACGCGGCCCCTCCATCCCGGCAGGTTCATCCCCTCCCCCTCACCCATCCACGGGATGGATTTGGTGTTTGGGGGGGGACCAGCAGAGCCCCCCCGAGGTGCCCACGCTGCTCACCCAGGCTGGTTCTGATGAGGGCACACTTCTCCCGGCGCTCACAGGTGGTGGCGTTGGCTCCACGGACACACCCGACCAGGGGGATCTTGTAGCGGCACGAGTGGCACTGCAGGGCCCTCGCTGTGGCACACGGCGAGGGGGGGGTCACCCTCCCGCCCCAGACACCCCCCTGGCATCTGGGGTGACCCCGGGGAAGGGGGGGTGTCACCCCAAACCACCCCCCACAGCCCCGTTAATTGGGGACCCTCCCTCACCGGCGCCCACGCACAGGAGCAGGAGCAGGCTGAGCCCCAGCAGGAGCGGCTTCATCGCGGGGCAGGGGCAGGTCCGGAGCTGCAGCCACTCCCCAGCCCGGCCAGGGGGTGCCTGCAACGAGAGGGGCTCGGGAATTCATCCCTGCCGCGAGTTCTGTCCGTGCTCAGCCCGGGAAAAGGGAGGGGGAGAAACCCCGATCGCTTCCCAAACCCCTACCCAAGGAGCAGAGGATTTGGGATTTCGCCTCCCTCTGAGGGCAAAACTCGTTACAGGTGATGAAACAGTCCTGGAGGACCTTGGAAAACTGAAATGCAGGGAATTCCAGCTGTTGGAGGGGCTGGGAGTTCGGGGCAAGGGAATAAAGGGATTTTATGGGGGGGGGGGACAAGAAAACCCACATTATTTTATTGCCAAAGATGCTTCTGCCTCTCTTCCCGCCGGGAACTGAGCCCGAACCCGAGCTCAGGGGAAAAAAAGGACCAGATTGGGGGAAAAAAAAGGGCAAAAAAGGACCAGATTGGGGGAAAAAACGGGGCAAAAAGTGTCACCACGCCCAACGTGGGGCTCGAACCCACGACCCTGAGATTAAGAGTCTCATGCTCTACCGACTGAGCTAGCCGGGCTCCCGAAAAAAAACTCCAAATTCCACTCTTTTTTTCCACTAAAAATACAAATTTGGTGCTGCTTTTGTTAAAACGCTGAATTCCCTGAAAAATATAAGGGTTTTTTTTTTTGTTAGTGTTTTGTGAGCTGCGGAAGTGAAGGTGGAAAGATACAAATAAATGTATATATAATAATATATATATATATTAGAGAGAGAGAGAGCATAGAGGAAAACAAGGTTGGGTAGAAAAACAAGCAGAAAGATAAGTATTTCCGATAAAATGCTTGATTCTACGAAAAATGTATATTTTTATGTTTTATGAAGTGCCAAGACAGAACCACGCAGGCATAAAAATATATTAAGGTATAAAATATTTTTTGCATCTGTAAAATACAAACAGCACAGAAAAATAAGGTAAGGTAGGAAAAAATAACTATAAAAATAAATATAAAGTATAAAAATAAGGGGAGGGGTGTCAAGTAAAGGGGAGCTGCTCCCCAGGGGGGTGTTGGGATGGGGCCGATGGACAGAGGGAGAAGCTGGAAATGCCCCCAAAGCCCCCCCGGAGCGGGTCCCTTACCAGGCTCCGGTTTCCCTCGCGGTCTGAGCCCCCCCCGGACCTGCAGCCCCTTTATCCCCCCCGAGAGCTCGGGCTGAGCCAGGACCTGAACGACCTCGGAGCCGGCGGGACATTGTTCTGGGGGAACAATGGTTGGGGACACAGCTGGGCAAACACGGACCCCCCGGGACACAGCTGGGCAAACAGGGACCCCCTGGACACAGCTGGGAAAGCAGGGACTCCCCGGGACACAGCTGGGAAAATACAGACCACCC
>NW_020961192.1:1465-6711 GCF_003031625.1 Empidonax traillii | reverse complement strand
ATTAAGTACTTCAAGAGAAGTGCCGAAGTAATTTTAAAATTTGGAATATTACTTGAAGATTCTCCGATGCCTCTAAATTTTCCCTTTTATGGATTCTGTTACATGGTCTAGCATAAAACTTAATAAAACTTATTCTCTCTATCAAAAGAGAAGACATATGACAGTAAGCACATGGTGGTAAATTTTACAGTATTGGAGCGTCAACAAAATATAGAAATATAGCATTATTCTAGTAACTAAAAGGAGCTTACAAGAAAGCTTGAGGGAAGAAGGGCCCTATTTATAGGGGCATGTAGTGATAGGACAAGGGGGTGAAGAAGCTTTAAACTGAAAGAAGGAAGGTTTAGATTAGATATTAATAGGAAATTCTTCACTGTGAGGGTGGTGAGGCACTGGAACAGATTAACCAGAGAAGTTGTGATGCCCTGTTCCTGGAAGTGCTCAAGGCCAAGCTTGATAGGCCTTTGAGCAACCTGGCTTAGCGGAAGGTGTTCCTGTCCATGACAGAGGAACTAGACGATCTTTAAGGCCCCTTCCAACCTAAACAATTCTGTGATTCTATGAAATACATCACCAATTTTGCCTGAGTTGACCAGCCTCATATTGAACAGTGGCAAGATACCATTCATGTCATGTGCACTCTGAATATGGTAGAATTTCAGATACAATTTGCTCTCTTTAGTTCCTGAAAAAAAGTGCGATTCACCCATACAATTTTTTCGGTAAGCAAGTGATATTTTATATAGGGGCTTGCTGCAGGCACAACTGTGTATCATCATGATCTTGTACGATACAGAAATGGTGGCCCATCTGCACTATTCTCTGATATCTATGAGCATGTAATTTGTTCAAGGTTATTCTTCTGAGAAAGTGAGTCCATTCACATACAATTTTTAATTGCTGTATCGACTATCAAATTTCATTAAACTGCAAAGTTGGAAGAACATTTTGTTTTCTTCTCTTGGTTTTTCAGTCTCTTAAATTGTTGATACAACTGTACCATATTGCAATTGATGAAATAGAAAATTATATTATTTTTTATCAATATTTAAAAGCAAAAGTTGATTTGATTATCCAAAGCTTTTGTACATGATTTTTCACTTTTATCCCTCTGTTCGCATATATTTTGTCATTCTTCTGCTCCTTGTTTGAAAGTCTGCAGGATATTCTCATATTTCCCTGTCAAGATTTCTCCCTGAGAGAACTCAGGTTTAGTCTCAGGGTTTGGCTTTTGGAACTTGTAGATTTTCCCCATCATCCCAGCTTTACCTCCTTCAGTTCATACTGAATCTCCCACAAATACCTAATTCTATTTGTTCATTTAGGAATTCACTTAACATGGCAAAAATAGAGCTATTTTGTTTTCCAAGCTTCCTATTTTTCTTCTTTATGATAATCTCTACAATACCTTGTCATGCAGATATTTTATTAGCTAGAGTTTGGTTTTGATTGATGCAACCATAGTCCTCATTTCTGGACACAAAAATTCCTATGTTAACCTTTTTCACATAATACAAACCATTTCTAAGCAAACTGGCTTTCACAGTGATCAATAAGAAACGCCACTGATATTTTAACTGCCTCACACAATCCTTCAATTTCAACATCCTTATTTTAGTATTACTCTATGAAAAACAATTTTTCCACGTAATCTGTTCTTGTCCAAATATCTCTGTACCTAATTCATGTATAGGCTCTTACATATATAACTGGGCACATAATGTCTATATTGAAAAAAAAGATGCAACTACAGTTATACCAAAATGTTTTGACTTTTCTACCATCATATAATATTCTAAATGATTTCTTACTGATTTTTGTCTTTAAATCTTCTATTACTCTTATGATTTTGACTGGCTCAGAACCGAATAGACAAAAATACGGGGAGAAATAATTTAACCAGTGAAATATGTAATGCATAATAAAGAGACCTTGGATAAAACAATTTAGAAGTCCCACCAAGTGATTATAAGATTAATGTTTGCTCTCTTTATTAAAGGGAAAAAAAAATCATAAAACTGGAATTAAAAATAATGAACTATAAATGTGTTTTAACAGTATCAGTGAATTGGCAAATATAAATAACAGAACTTTGGTTTCTGCTCCCATATAAAAATTGTTTAAGTTCTGTTGATCTCACTGTGAATGTGTTTAAAGCAAAATAATATTTTATAAAAAGTAAAGGCACCATTACCAATGTACCCAAAATTTACAGCACAGTCTTAATAGCTATATTAATTACCAATAAAAATTGAACCATGGATAGACATTTGAGTCCATTGCATGTGCTTGATGTTTTTTTGCCCGTTATCCTTTTGTTTTCATAATATACATCTTTACATTATTGATTAATTGCATTATTTTTAAATGCACATTGAGGGAGTAGATCATAATTGCCTCAAGTATACCTTGCTAAAAAACACGCAAGTTAACCTGGTCTTTTTAAAAAGCTGAGTGTAATAATAATATGTCATTGAAGTAGAATTGGTGTAAATGGAGTTGCTATGGAGAAATAATATATGATAGTATATAAAATTGTCTCCAATATCAAAATTTCCTGCAACAATTCCTTGTAGAACTTCTATACACTTAGATTTTCCACTATTGATCAATTTATAATAGGTGAAAAATAGCAGGCCAAACAGTCTCCCTGATTACCATGTGTATAATCTCGTGTACAAATCAACACTTTTCTAATAAAGGGGGAAAAAAGTGAAAGTCCTAATATTTCATTTTCTGGAGGACTCTGTTTTATCATAGTGTCAAATCAGGAGGGCATATGGAAGTAGATGTAAAGAACTGGAGACTACAGAAATTTATTATGCATTTCCATGTGCTGATGTGCCAAATGCCTCAAAATTACCACTGTCCTTTCTTCTCTTAATACAACAGGGTATGGATGCAAAAACCAGCTTCTCTCATCAGGTTTTATGAAAGTACTTTTCCATTAGATATGCCAAGTAAATCATACATTTTTCAACACCACCAATAGAAGAATTCCCTGTAGCAAGCGTATAAACTTTCAGTGAATGAAGATATAGGTAATATGAATTCATCAAGTAGAACCAGAAGGGAAGGGAACCAGAAGTGAAGGGAATAAGACAAGAGAAAAGGAGGGAGCGAGCTAATCATCTGAGGTACGTTCAGACCCGGAATTGTCTCTTAGACAACTGCTCCTTGGAGAGAAACAAGCAATGGTTTACACCTGTCACAGGACATGCCTTCCCAGAATTTAGCACAGGAGGGGCAACTTAATTGCCCAAGTTGCTTCTTTGCAGCTTAACAGGAAATATTTTTAGCTCTTTTAATTCAGTAGACACATGTGCAAGTCAATCTAAGATACCATCACACACTGCTTTGCTTGGATCTTCTACTTCCATGCAGATAATACAACATGGGTTGCTCTAAGGCACTGGAAGAAGCAAAGTGGTAACATAATAATTTAGTCCCAGGGAGTCCATAACTATGTTTTTTTCCATATAGTTGTTCTAGATATCTCTAAAATAACAGCATGTGTAAAGAATAAGCTAACCTTCAGTGACTCATGGCTATTCAGAGCGTTTCAGATTTTAGTTTCTGCTGCACATATTTCCAGAAACTTTCTGAGGAATTTTCAGGTATCAGTTCCCTAAAAATTCTCCCCCAAAAAGCTTCAGCCAAGCTTCAGAAGACAAATTTTGCAAATTTTTCTGTCTGTTGTAGTGCCAAAATGAAAAGACAATTTATCTTGCTTAAATTACAGGAAATAAAAGGGTAGTACAGGTAAGGAGATCATTAGACACTCCACCATGCATTCATTCATTGTGAACTTCATGAGAAGATTGGTTTTCAGTATCACAGCTCACCACTAGGAAAGTGGTCTAGCAAGTTATTGTCTGAGAGGAGAATTCCTTCTCCATATCTATTCTGTGGGGCTATTCAAACATTTTTTTTTTTCATTATCTAAATGTATATAGCAGACTTCTGAGTTACAGTCTATGGACTGACTCATTTAGATGACGTGCACTGTCCTTCAGAGAACATGTCATTCAGTTCCTACCTGTGGAAGCAACATCCGCAAGGACTCTCTTATCACCTTTACCGATTAACATCCATTGCTCTTTGTACTCTCATTTAAAGCTGATAACTGAAGGGAATAAATGTCTTTTTAATGATACAATCCTTTTCCTATTCAAAAATTGTGTTTGGTTACATCTAGGAGAAGTTATTCCTAGGTGATCTTTAAGGTCTATTGCAACTCCTTAACATTCTATGATTCTATATGATAAGCTTTGATCATTCAGAGTCCAAGACACACATATTACCCATGGTAAGTCATACTCCTGGCTGTGTAAGGTCTCAGACTGGATCTCTGCAGAGTGAATATTTTTCAGTTGTACTCTGAGGTCTTATGCAACATTCTGCTCTCTTTAGCTCATCTGGAGACATTCGTGCAAAATTCTAAACACTCGATGTTTAGCAATGAATCATAGCTCCAAATGTTCTCATGAACTCAGAAATTTCAAAATACTTGTTCTAGACACAGAGTTAGTCAGGATTTTGATATTAGATGTCTCTGCATCGTGCTAGAAGAGTATGGCAATAATTTCTTTTTTTTCTCTGTGTCAGTGCATGCCTATTACAGCAAGATCTGATTTTCTTCATTAGGTGAAGCAAGTAGCTGAGTGTCTGAATCACAGTCCGAGTGCCCAAGAATTTAAAACAACATCTGATAGAACATGCTCTAAAAATTATTGCTGCATAATTATTATTAAAACTTGACTCACCCACTGAAAACAGTGTGCATAATGCAACAGCATTTTCACCTAACACCTTATTTTCTATGATCATAGTCTGCTACCTGCATCTTTAAAGGTATTCTTTCTTACACCGTGTAAAGTACATGTCATGTAAAAAACCCACCATTATTCTAAGTTTTGTCTTCTCCCTTATCTTAAGCATTCTAAAAAGAAGTTTGGTCTACCAAACTTAGGTGGCCTAATACTACTCATCTTTGATAATAACTGGACACATTCTACTTTATAAACAGTTTGCAAACCTGAAATTGATAAACTTAGAAATCATAGAATCATAGAATCATAGAATAGATTGGGTTGGAAAAGACCTCCAAGATCATCAAGTCCAACCCCTGATCCAACTCCAATTACTATATCATGGCACTAAGGGCCACATCCAATCTCTGCTTAAAAACCTCCAGGGATGGTGAATCCACCACCTCTCTGGGTAGGCTGTTCCAATGCCTGATT
>NW_020961192.1:0-1100 GCF_003031625.1 Empidonax traillii | reverse complement strand
GGAAAAGACCTCCAAGATCATCAAGTCCAACCCCTGATCCAACTCCAATTACTATATCATGGCACTAAGGGCCACATCCAATCTCTGCTTAAAAACCTCCAGGGATGGTGAATCCACCACCTCTCTGGGTAGGCTGTTCCAATGCCTGATTACCCTCTCTGTAAAGAATTTCTTCCTAACATCTAACCTTCCCTGGCAGAGCTTGATCCCATGTCCTCTTGTCCTATTGTTGGTTGCCTGGGAGAAGAGACCAACCCTCACCTGGCTATAACCTCCCTTCAGGTAGTTGAAGAGAGTGATGAGGTCACCTCTAAGCCTTCTCTTCTCCAGACTAAACAACCCTATTATTGCCTTTTGTTCTTTTTTTTCTGTTTTTTATCAAGCAATAAATTTTGTAGCGGACTACAAAAGTATAAATGGAAAACCCAGCACTCATACATCTTGGTCTTTCGTTTCTATCTCTGACATACTAACATTTGTAGTTTAAAAAGAAGTAAAATAGCACATCTAGAATATGTGTCTGACTTCAGACCCTGAGTCCTTTGACTGTCAATTTTCTGTTTTATAAGTCATGCAATGTTCTTGCTCAGAAGGGTGCTCATATCAGTCTAGGCTGACCTCTTTTTTCATTGGTCAATAACTTGTCAATGTCTTACTGTGCACCTGCTAAATGAGTTTCCTTTCAGAGAAGTTTGAAGAGGAGTAAGATGCCAGATGGCCATTTAACTTAAAAGCTGTCTCTGACTAAGACCAAAAACAACTGGCAGAACAAGGGATTGTCCACTCTGAATACACAAACAGATGCAGGACAAGCACAACAAGAGTTCTTTCCAAAGGGAAGACACACAGGTCAGATATGAGAAAACCAGAACAATTAGCGTGATGTAATAATGGGACATATTATGACAGCTCTCTCAGAAGTGACAGCTTCTACCTCCTGTTCTGCCTGACTATTGTATTATCTGCACTTCTTGCCTAAATTATAACTTACTCAAGATCAAGATTGCATGCACATATTTCTTCACAAGTTAATTGGTGACTAGTCAAATTAGAACAAACATGACTATAAACTTGGGTTGTTGGACATCTTGAACTAATCA
>NW_020961191.1:7747-9232 GCF_003031625.1 Empidonax traillii | reverse complement strand
ACAACACAAAAAAGAGCACACCCCTCCAGCGGTTGTGTTTTCTCCCTCATTCCTGGTAGAAATGGTAACTAATTAAATACACTGCAACATATAAGTGCGACTGTTGTGGGTACTTATTTTCAATTATTATCACCCTCATTTTCTCTGGTGCAGGTGACTGCAGTGCTCAGCACCTCCAAACTTCAGATTTTTTTTTTTTTCTTTTTTTGAGGTAACCAGTATAGGTGGAGCAGGGTTGCTCTGTCACGTAAGTAGGAAGAGATCATGTGTCAAATGCAGAACACAGAAGAGAAGAGAACAAAGAGGAATGAGACAGCGTGATTTATGAATGACAAGTATGCAAACTGTTATTACAGAAGTTAAAAGTAACAATCTCTTTTGATGCCTTGTCATTCCCCAAGGCTCAGCCCCCTTGCTGAAGTAGGCTGTTAATTCAGTCAATGCAGAAACTTATCCTAAATTCTGCTGCCTGAATAAGAGAGACTGGCAGATGAGGCACTAGACACATACATGCTAGAGACCCGTACCCCTGCAGGCAAGCGGACAGAGGGGAACAGGATATCCATGGACATTTCAAAATGCACAGAAGCCAGCCTCCAAGGTCGTACCAAATCACACCTTCATGCCTCCATTTTTCATATATCTGGAGATGTTTTAGAGTAGATGGTTGCTTTTGCCTAAATATTGAGGATGTATATTTACTGGCTATAATAACAATTCTTGAACAGGCACCTAGTTCTCTATATTAGAATCATAGAATCATAGAATTAGGTTAGAAGAGACCTTCGAGATCATCAAGTCCAACCCTTGATCCAACCCCATTGTGATTACTAGATCATGGCACTCAGTGCCACATCCAGCCTCATCTTAAAAACCTCCAGGGACGGTGAATCCACCACCTCTATGGTCAGGCCATTCCAATGCCTGATCACAGTCTCTGTAAAGAACTTCTTTCTAATATCCAACCTAAACCTCCCCTGACAGAGCTTAAGCCCCGTGCCCTCTTGTCCTATTGCTGGTTGCCTGGGAGAAGAGACCGCCCCCCACCTGGCTACAACCTCCTCTCAGGTAGTTGTAGAAAGTGATGAGGTCACCTCTGAGCCTCCTCTTCTCCAGACTAAATAACCCCAGCTCCCTCAGCCTCTCCTCACAGGACTTGTGCTCGAGTCCTTTCACCGGCCTGGTTGCTCTTCTCTGGACCTGCTCCAGCACCTCAATATCCTTCCTGAACTGAGGGGCCCAGAGCTGAACACAATACTCAAGGTGTGGCCTCACCAGTGCTTAGTTCAGGGGAAGTTCCCTGCTCCTGCTGGCCACACTGTTCCTGATCCAGGCCAGGATGCCATTGGCCTTCTTGGCCACCTGGGCACACTGCTGGCTCATGTTCAGCCTCCTGTCGATCAGCACCCCCAGGTCCCTTTCTGCCTGGCTGCTCTCCAGCCACTCTGTGCCCAGCCTGTAGCGCTGCAGGGGGTTGTTGTGGCC
>NW_020961191.1:0-6702 GCF_003031625.1 Empidonax traillii | reverse complement strand
CCTGGGCACACTGCTGGCTCATGTTCAGCCTCCTGTCGATCAGCACCCCCAGGTCCCTTTCTGCCTGGCTGCTCTCCAGCCACTCTGTGCCCAGCCTGTAGCGCTGCAGGGGGTTGTTGTGGCCAAAGTGCAGGACCCGGCACTTGGCCTTGTTGAACTTCATCCCATTGGAATCAGCCCAACTCTCCATCCTATCCAGGTCTCTCTGCAGAGCCCTCCTGCCTTCCGGCAGGTTGACACTCCCTCCTA
Organism: Empidonax traillii; assembly: GCF_003031625.1. Lineage (NCBI taxonomy): Eukaryota > Metazoa > Chordata > Aves > Passeriformes > Tyrannidae > Empidonax > Empidonax traillii. The sequence goes on along the minus strand of NW_020961191.1, from coordinate 6,453 downwards.
ACTTATTCAATTAAATCAGGCATGTCCACCCAACTGTTACTGATAAATGTGCTGATGGTTGTGCATGTATATGTAGAAGAAGCACGGGATCAGTTTTTCCTTATCATAACAGAAATAATTTAATTGGCAACAATTGTGCCATAAAGGATGAGGTAAGTGTACCCCCTGGGAGATGACAGCTACGGAAAATTACAACAATTTGCAAATGGTTTTTTTTATATACAAACTCCTAGAACAAAGCAGACACAAAATCCCCATTTCTTATTATTAGTTTTCGACTTGCAGAAATATTTTTGTTATGTGTTTGCAAACTGACTAGCAAAAGAAGCCCACTCAGCTGAGGTGTGAGGGTTGCGAATGAAATCCTGACTCACAGAATCTGCAGATTCTGAGAAGCTGGAGCACACCTTAAGCCAGTTACCTTTTGGCCAGAGCTCCTTAGCACTCTGAATGCAGCTTGCAGAGCAGTGAGGCACACAGCTCCTGCCAGCTGTGCTGGATCTGCACGTCCAGTGATGCTAATGGGCTGGCAAGCAAGCCTGCAAGAGACTAAACCATCCCCGCCACGGGCTGAGGAAGCGCATGGTCCAAGGCGGCTGTAATTTACAGCAACGTACCTTGTAGCATCTTTCTGTCATCTCACTCCCCAGTGAGAGACAGATGTGTTGTCTCTAATCATTCACTGATTGGTATCGGGAGATACATTAACATAATTGGCACATTTGTTCTAATTAACAGAGGGAAGCTGCCACATGCCACCCAACATGAAAAGCAAGGCCACTGGCAAGAACAGAAAACCTGCGATCACCACCTCAGATATACCTGGGAGCTGCAACCAGACCTGTGCTGCCAGAGGACGTTTCCAACAGCTGCATGAAATAAGGCAGCACACACAGAGATTAAGACTCGCAGAGCCAGGACAGGCTTCTGTGCAGACTAAATGAACACAGGGAACATAAATCACACAAGCGATTACAGACGCAGGAAAACCTATTACGGAGGCTAATTGCTGACACAAATTTAGCCATACTAAGTTACTAGCATTACTAGGCACTTAAGTCTCTTGGCACACTTGCTTACGCGTGACTGTTTTAGAAACTGGTAGAACAGAAGCACATCTGTTCCAAAAGAAACCCGAGGATGGGAAAGGAATAGGAGCTCATCTGGATCCTGCCCTCCAGATCGTACAAGTCATTCCTTACACCTCTCACAATCTCAAGAGCAAAGTCAGCAGGGTATGAGCTCTGGATCCTAGTTGTTCATTACCTCCTCTGCACCAACCTGCCCTAGAATCATCTTCAGAGTGAGGAACACCTGCCAAAAACAAGTCTTTTACACTCCAGACACAGCCAAAGTGCTCCAGTACAATGCTCCAGAAGCAACGAGATGCAAACAGCTGGGAGAGACTTGCCTTGATAAAAAGCAATTTGTAATTCTGGGAAGTGAGAACATTGCACCCCTGCCTTCCCCATGCCTGGTTGATGCAGCAGGATTGCTTTCCATCTGGTCCCCCATCCACATCAGCACTGTGGTTGGTGTTCTCCACAGCTGTGCCGACTGGTCACAGCGGCATCACTTGCCTTGCAGCAGTCCCTGCTGAGCTCACACAGCCTCCAACAGCCACAGGGAAATCACAGCTCCCCTGCTTCACCTGAATTGTAACAACAGACACGAATCCCAAGCCATATTGGTAGTAAAGGCACACATACTCATTCTAGTAAGAATAAAGCATTTGTGAAACTAGCTACTGATTTGGACATAGAACACGATGTTCAAGTGAGACCGAGAAAACTTAAGCAGTTTTCATACAGGCTATTGAACCAGCAGCTATTTCAGGTACCTTGAGACTTGAGTGCTTATTTGAAGAATGTTATTTGATTTTTGTTTTTTGTTTCAAATGTATACTTTCGCCCCAGCAACTGGCTGTTGAAGGGGATGCTGTCCTCTATGTACTATTTACTGAAAAGAGACTTAAGATTTAAAAAAAAAAAAAAGAAAGAAATAAAAAGGCAATCTCTAAAGAGACTGAAATTACAGCTATGAGCGAGTAAAAAACACATACTGAGAATGAGACAGCAAATGCAAACCACTACGATGTTTTGTTAAGTTTTTGCTATTGTGCTTCTGCTGACACTAACGGGAATTGTTGTTCCTGCTGCGGAAACACTTCCTTAATCACACATATATCCAGCTTTCTGCTTGAGCACTAAAATCTACATGGGGTGTCGATACAGCTGCTGGATGTCTCCGGCCCCATTACAGCTTCTCTTTATGCACAATTGGGAAGTGAAGCCTAACAGAATAAACTTCAAAGGCCAAGGTGGACTGGCAGAAGCAGATGGAGAACTTTATTCCATAGAGCCTCAAATTCAAACATAGATCATGGCACTATTAAATGAAAACCATAGCTGCTATGTGCCATCAGAAGTTTCTGGGCTTCCTTTCAACCTGAAAGAAGGGCTTGAACTGGAGGTCCCATACGTCATATGTTGACTGGCACTTTTGTCATCCTATGGGCATGTGGAGTCCTCAGTCCCAGAAGCAACTGAGGGGGTCTGTTTGGAAGCAGCTTTAAATGAGTTACCAAAGTGATGTCGGCAGTCCTTTGGTTGGACTGATAGATGGATGGATCTTATTCTTCACACCACAGAGCTGTATGCTCTTGAGGATCATTAAATTCAACAAGGGAACAGTATTTGGGGGGTGGCTGAAGTCCTAAAGGACACCCCTTTCCCACTCAAACTCAAAATTGCACAGTGCCTGTTATCATACAGACAGCTCCTCCTACAGTTTCAAAAGGCTGTAAACTGTAAATCCGGAATGGATTTTGTCCAGGTTACACTTTTTACTAAAAGAAAAGCATCAGGTCTAGAAGAACATGGAAATTCCTGAGCAAAACCCAGCAAAAGCTGATCAAACAATTCTTGAGTGACAGCTGATGTGTTCTGCAGACAATATCTCCAGAAGTATCTCCATGAAAACATGGGAGCATCGTAATTCTTCATGCCTGAAGTGAGCACTGCTTTTGAAGAAGTTACTGTCAGAGGAACCGACGAAGGCAGACACTATCACCAGGTGACTGAGGGTGCTGTTAAGAACCAGGAGCTCTACAAAGCCCTGACAAATTCTAACATTTCAGGCACGATGAGGCATGTTGGATATAGTGAGCCAGAGTCGCTCAGTGTCAAAGTAAGACCTGATGGACTAATCTCACAGGCATACGAGATTCTGGTTAGAACAGTATCTCCAGGATGAGGAGCTATCTTTTCTAAGGGGAGAACTGGGAGGTACGCTCATCTATCTCATAAAAAATTGCAGCTAAAAGCTGTGTCCCACACCACATATCTTTCAAAACTAAAAAAAAACAAAACACTGCTCCTTCTGAGTACATCCTGAAGAGGACAGGAAGGTTGCACTAGCCAGTCCAGCATCCCAGAGCTGTCATTGCCACAAAAAGTGGGTTGTAGAGAACAGGATAAGCTAGCAAAGTGTATATCAGTGCTCTTGTAGAACATCTCCCATTGTAATATTTCCTGGAGGAACTACAAGTCTGACTGTTCTCCAGTCTCACAGATCATCCTTGCCTGAATAGAATCATACAGGAACTTGATTCACTTCGGAGCACGCTCTGCCCTCACTTACATTGGCATCAATGGAACTGCACTAGAAAGGAAAAGCATAGGGGTAGATCCCATAGAAAATTTATGTCTTAAAAAACTCAGTTCTACACAAAGACTTGTGGACCCCGACATGGGCTACTGCACTGTGGAAATGAACTGGTAGGAAATAAATGTAAAAATAAGACTACCTAATAAGCTAGTAGTCAGTGTGCTTCCCAGGAAAGCACAAACCCCAAATGCAAACCTATCCTTCAAGCAGAAGATTCTAACCTCCAACTTCATGCTTTGCAAAAGAGTGTCCTGACCACCACCAGTAGACTGGGGAATAAAACATATGTCAAAACAAACAGAAATAGAGGGGACCAGGCACTGAAAATTACAGAGAGTGAGCTTCATCCTGTAGTTTTGGAGGACAGGCCTGCATTGCCAGACCTTACCCAATGGCTCTCCACGGCAAAATGGGCTGTGCTCCTTCTGCAGGCAAACCTGCCTTCCTCTCCCCACTCTTCCTCCCACTGACACCTGAAAGCGGTCCTGCTGTATGTTGCAAGGCACTGCAAAGAACAGTGTCACTTCTCAGGTAACTAGCTTCTGTGGCCACAAACTCCCCTACTTGTCTCTCTCAGAGCTCACCTTCCTTGCCACGAATGTAAAACAGCGTCTCAGTGACACACACCTGCATGGAAATGCATACGCATGAACTCCCAGTTAACGGATAACTGCTGCAAAACATAAGGGGCTCTCATGAAACAAAGCAAACAGCAGTCACCTTAATAATCAATTAGATGGAGCAGCCACCTGATGCAGCCTATTTGGAGAAGTCTCCAGCTTCCACCAGCTTTGCCTGTGCGAGAGTAGCTGAATAAAGCTTGTGTCACTGCCATCTTGACTAGGCAAAACACCCTCTTCTGCCTCTTGACTCAGTGATGCTTTCCCCCTTGCTCTAGTTCCTAATTAAAGCCATGAATGTGGATAAATATCACATCCAGTTTTAAACCCAACCGGGTCACCAAACTGTGCGCTACACCCTGTTCTGCAATTAAACTACTCTGTGAAACACCTCAATTATAATTAAAGAAGCAATTATCCCCCTGCTAAAGGCCCCACAAATCACACATTTCAATGCAAAAGTTCGTCTAGCAGTTTTACGGCATATTAACCAATCTTACATCTCATTTGTGTTTTGATCTATAACCTATTCCAATGAGCTAATTTGATGTGACTTAGTGTCTCTAACTATATTTTATCATGTGTAAGATGATGCTGGCATCTTTCAAATAACAAGTTAAACGAGCTAAAGGGGTTAATTTTAATAACTCTGTCATTACTGTTGGAGCATCACAGAACAGGATCCTTCCTGCCCTCTCCAGTTAGGTTTGAAAAATGCACACACAGAGAAGAGTGCAATTGAAATGGATGCTTCTGTTGCTGCCAAGGAAATGCAACTGATTTCACTGAGAGCACGAGGCTGGTGGGTCGGATTGCTTATCTCACCACCTTATCCTATTTCTCTCCATTGAGGAAAAGTGGAAGGCAGAGGAGCATGGAGCTAGGGCAGGGTGCTGCTTGTTTCTTGTTTTTATATCCATTCTTCTACTTTTTTTTTTTTTTGGTTACAGCAGGAATATGTGAGTTTGCCTTGTCACCCCTCAGCTATGTGTGGAAACCTCAGTGCAAGAGCATCTGTGCTGGTCCTTCTGCTGCTTTCCTCAGCCATGCATTGGAAAAGCCAAAACATTTATCCACATGTTTCAAAACCTGTAGGCTAGTTCAGCTTGATGTTGGCTGTAAAACTGAGAGTGGAGAGGTATGCCACAGTGCAGCTGGCACCCATGCTAGTTGGGGCTGGTGGGCAGGGGTATATGACTGCAGAGAAGCTGATCTGTTTTTTCCAGAGACCTCAGTTCCTTACTTTGTCCCAAGAGAACAAGCAAGACGTACTTTGATTTGACCTCTGGCCAGGAGGTTGCTTGTATTTTAACACATCTACTTCCTTTTGGATCTTGAGGTTTGTTTTTTTTTTTTTTTTTTCTTTTCCTAGTGTTCTTTTCCTAGTCTCCTAGACCGGAGACTACTCTAACGCTCGTCATGTACTAGTGGATCTGCAGGACTGGTAAGTGTTGCCTTAAAAGCTTTACCTGCTCATCTCCGTCTTCATCCTTGCCCTTTGGAGAAGCTGTATGCTGCTATGTGGTTCAGCTTTGCAGTAATAGTATGATCCATAAAAGCTTGGCATGGTTAATTAAATATAGTGGCAATTATAAGACTGAATTCTCCAGATACTGAATGGAGTAGAGAATTTATCCCGACCATGCTTGTTCCCACCACTTTGAAATAGCAGGGGAAAAAAACTCAAAAAAACACACAGAAACACACAAAAAAAACCCCAAACCCAGCCTCCCCCCAAAAAAACCTCAAAAAACCCCACCAACCCACAATGAAGGGGGAGAATAGAATAAAAGAGAAAATGCAAGGGAAAGATGCTGGAACTTTGGACTCCAGCACTGCACTGCATTGCACTGAAGGTCTACTCTGTACAGTTTCACAGTGTAAGCTTTTCTTCATCTATTTTGGTGTTAAATCCAGTGACTACTTCAGAAGTCAGTAAGTGAAAAAAACCTCTAAACAAAACATGGTGCCCAGAGTGTGAAGAGTCTGATGCACATGCTCACCAAAGCATTTGGAAAAGCTGTTCACAGATGCATTAACCTACTCTACTTGGAATCAAAGCAGTCTTTCAACAAGATGGAAAATAGCCTCAGACTTCTGCTTGCCTTCTCCCAAGTCCTTTCTTATAGTTACCTGTACCATCATATCAGAAACTTCTCCAAAC
>NW_020961190.1:27232-28621 GCF_003031625.1 Empidonax traillii | reverse complement strand
GGCCCATCCATCCCAGCCTTCCCCCTGCACGTGCACTCACTGATCGCCCAAGTCCAACTGCCCTGGGGCTGCCTGCTGTTGTCCCTGGGGACAGCTCCCATTGTCACCTGTCCTCTGTGATGTCACAGCCACCAGAGATACATCACGCAGCCAACAAGCCTGAAACGAGAGCAAGGCCTAAAAGAGTTAACTGAGATCTAACTGCCCTAAGCTCCCCACGGACTCTGCCTATTATCAATATGCATGATTAGGTGTTGTAATCATATGAATGTGGCACGACTTTCTCCGCCTGGCTGCAGAATCCATGGGAGCTCGGGAGCCCCTGGGAGCGCCCCGGGTAAGATTTACTCGGAGGGGCTCCTGTCCTCGATGGCTCACTGCGGGGATGGACAAGGACTCACTGCCTATTGATTACAAGTTTTTATATTTGGTTTAGTCTGTTTTGGGTTTGGGGTTCCCATAAGACAAGGACAGGACACCGTCTCGCTGGGAGTAACGGACAAGGACGCTTTTCCTGGGGTGCAAGCCCTGAGAGCTGGTATGTTCCAGATTTGTTTGTATTTGGCCGAATAATTTTTGTTTTGAGGGAAATGAGGTATCTACGTTTCCTTTTGGTTGTTCTTTTGTTTATGGGATTAGTTCCCTTAAATTTATAACTCCCTTAAATTTATAACCACCCTATGAATTGGGATTTGGGGCGCTGCTGTTGCGTTACTCCTGCAGGGCAGCAGCTGTCAGAGTACTTTGTTATATGTTGCTTTGCTAATTTTGTGTTGTCTTGTTTTGTGCTGGAAACAAAATTGAACTTGGGAGGTTTTGTTTGTTGTGAACCAGTCACAGAAACATCTTGCTAAGGAGTTTTTATGGGAGAGGGATCTGAGAAATTGAGTGTGAAAACCCCACACAGCCCAAGATTAGAATTTGTCCATTTTGTAACTGTTCATTAGATGTTCCTGCTTTATGTAAGAGTTAAAAAAGATATTCTTGGACCCCGTGGTATGCAGGAAATACGCCTAGATCGGACTTTGAATTTATATTGTATAAGATGTGGAGCTAATCCGAGCTTAGAAGAAACTCAGTGGGCCAGGTTTGATTGTTGTAGCACGCATAGAGATGTGTATTTCTCGATGCATTCAGATTTACTCTAGAGCGTGTATTCTGTGGTCAGCAGTGGCATCTCATGGATTGGTGCAGATATTCAGGTTTAATGTGAAGGCCAAATATTTGGTGGTCTTAGGTTGACATCTTGTGGATTTGTGGGATAGTACAGATTGATTGTGAGTCGTGGATTTAGATCGAGAAGTCGTTATTTGAATTTGAAGAGTAGATATTATTCGGCAATATAATAGTTGTGATTGTTAGCGTATTACCGATTTAATAGTTTATCTT
>NW_020961190.1:19046-20440 GCF_003031625.1 Empidonax traillii | reverse complement strand
TGACCTGGGATGGTTGGGAATAGGGGCTAAGGAAAAGAGGGATCCAAGGGCTGGGAGACTGGGATGACTGGGAAAGAGGAGGCAGAGGGGTCCTGGAATCAAAGAAAGTGGGGTCTGGGGACTGGAAAACCGGGAATGGCCTGGCAGGGGGTCCCAGTGCTTGGGAAAAAGGGGTGTAAGGGAATCTCAAAATTAATAGGGCAGAGCAGGAGGGAACAATGGGATGAGGCTCCAAAGCACTGATTTCCAGCAGCAGGATGGTGGGGAGAGGGCAGGGAAGTGTCCCCAGGGAATGGGATCCCGGAGCAGATCTGCTGGTCAGGGCCAGAGTGGGAACTGGGAACAAGGATTTTGGGAATGGAGAGCAGCGGGAGGGGGGCTGCCCTGCCCATTCTGAGCTTCCCAGAGCCCAGTAACTCCCAGTATGAGCCCAGTCACCTCCAGGATGAGCCCAGTTGCTCCCATTATATCCCACTTGCCCACAACATGGTCCCAGTTGGCCCCAGTGTAGTGCCAGTAACTCCCAGTGTGTGTCCAGTATGATCCCAGTCTCCCTCAGCAGAGTGCTAGACACTCCCAGTTGCTCCCAGTGTAGACCCAGTCACTCCCAGTTGATCCCAGTTGCTGCCAGTGTGGTCCCACTCCCCACCAATATGGTTACAGAGACTCCCAGTGTGGGCTCCGTTTCTCCCAGTATGATTCCAGCTGCCCCAACTGTGGTCCTAGTCTCCCCAGCATGGTTCCAGTATCTTCCAGTTGATGCCAGTTTGTTCCCAGCATGGGCCAAGAAGTTTCCAGTAACCCTTAGCATAAGTTCCACTCACACCCACTGTAATCCCAGTTGCTCCCAGTGTGGTCCCAGTCACATCCAGTATGATCCCAGTCACTTCCTGCCATTCACAAAATGAACCCCAGCAGCCTGGACAAGGGGGACCTCCAGAATCCCAAAGTGGAGAGACCAGAGAGGAGATGCTCCTGGCTGGGGTTTTTTTTGGGCTGAATCTTGGTGTTTTGGAGGTTTTTATGGTCCCAGGATGCCCGGTGAGTTCTAGAGATGGACTTGGGCAGGAGGAACCCCCAAGCCAACGCGCTCAGCCCTTGTTTCCCTCCAGCAGGATTTGTCCTTTCCAAAGCTTGGGCAGATGGAGGAGGAGGCTGCGAGGAAGTTGTCACGGGCCCCCCAGGCAGGTGAGGAGGAAGTCAGTGCCCCTTTGGCCCTGTCTGGTGGTGCCTGTGGGGGCTGGATCTGGGGGATGTGCTTGACCTTCCCTCTGGGCCAGAGGCAAATCCCCTGCCTGTCCTTCTTCCTTCCTGCCCCAGGCCCCGAGCTGAGGACGGAGAGCACGGAGGACAAATCCCCCCGGCAGAGCCTGGTGGGAGAGGCCGTTTTGAAG
>NW_020961190.1:15237-16237 GCF_003031625.1 Empidonax traillii | reverse complement strand
AGTGTGTGGGAGGGACTGCAGCCATACTGGGGATGAGTGGGATCAAACTGGATTTGTACTGGAAGTGTCTGGATGTAACTGGGATCATACTGGGAGCAAGTGGGATCAGACTAGGATAATATTGGGAGCAACTGGTTCTACGCTAGGGGCAACTGGGAGCTAGTAGAATACAACTGGAAGCAACTGGAACCATGGTGGGCACAACTGGGATCATACTGGGAGCAACTGGGTCCACAGGGAAGATGGCTGGGGTCATACTGGGAGTGACTGGGAGCATTCTGAGGGCAGTTGGGACCATGTTGGCCCAACTGGGATATACTGGGAGCAAGTGGGATCATGCTGGAGGTGACTGGGATCACAGTGGGAGCAACTAGGACCACACTGGGGGTGACTGGGGGTGGCTGTGAGCAACTGGGATCATGCTGGAAGCTTCTGGGAGCAACTGGGAGTGAGTGGGGCCACACTGGGGGCAACTGGGATATAGTGGGAGAGACCAGGATTGACTGGGAGCATACTGGGACTGACGAGGAGCAGGCTGAGGTTGACTGGGAGTGACAGGGATCCTACTGGGAGGGACTGGAACTATAGTGAGGTGAGTGGGAGGAAGTGGGACCATGCAGGGAGCAACTTGGGTCCTACTAGGAGAGACTGGGATCATACTGGGACTGACTGGGAGCATGCTGGAGGCAACTGGGCTATACTGGGAGTGGTTGGGAGTGACTGGGATCATTCTGGGAGTGACTGGAGCCATAGTAGGGGTTAAGGGGAGCAACTGGAACCCTGCTGGGGGCAACTGGGATCATAGTGGGAGCAGTTGGGCCCCTCCTGGGGTCCTGCTGGGGTCTTACTGGGAGTGACTGCAATAATACTGGGAGTGTGTGGGAGGGACTGCAGCCATACTGGGGATGAGTGGGATCAAACTGGATTCGTACTGGAAGTGTCTGGAAGTTACTGGGATTGTACTGGTGGTGACTGGAATCATACTGGGATCATACTGGGA
>NW_020961190.1:14057-15216 GCF_003031625.1 Empidonax traillii | reverse complement strand
CCCTTTCACATCCTCCCCCCACTCTCTAACCCCCTCATGCTCAGTTTCGGGTCCCACCCTGCCCTTTCCCTACTCTTCTGACCTCTCCTACTCCTTGCCCCTCATCCCCCAAAGCTCACTGTCCTGCCCCTCTCCCCTTTTGGGGATTCCCATCCCCTCCCACTCAGTTTGGGGTCCCACCACCCCTTAACCCTTCTAAACCCCCTTTTTTCCTTCTGACCTCCCCCTTCCCACTCCCCGCTCACCCGAGAGCTCCTCGCCCGCAGCCGGGGGGGCTCCCAGCACCACCAGTGCCCAGAGAAGCCCCCCAGAAAAGGGGTTGGGTGGGGTCCTGGGTGGGCTCTAAGTGTGTTTGGGCATCTTTCAGGGGCTGTGGGGAGGTTCTGGGGGGGTCCCAGCACCTTTTGGGGTGAGCTGGGTGCCTATTGAGGGGCAGGTGCCCTCCCAAAGCCCCCCAGAGCGGGTGACACGGGGGGAACACAGGGGGGTCCCCATTCCTGATCCATCCCAGGGCCGGTTCTACCCCCCCAAACTCGGCTCCACCCCTTGGGGTCCTCCAAACCCCCCCAGTGCCCCCCAATAACCGGGACTGGGGAGAACTGGGAAGCTTTGCTGGGATCACTGGGAGCAGCCGGGTGGACTGGGAGTCCCTGAGAGGGAAAGGAACCATCCTGGTAGGGATGGGAGCAACTGGGAGCACCTTGGGGACAACTGGGATCCTGTTGGGATATACTAGGAGTGACTGGGGTCATAATCGGACTTACCAGCACCATACTGGAATCATAGTGGGAGTGACTGCAAGGGACCAGGATCAAACTGGGAGTGAGTGGAACTACAGAGGGGGGAAATGGGAGCCAGCGGAGCCCTGATGGAAGCCAGCTGGGAACATACTTGGAGCAACTGGGATTGTGCTGGAAGCAACTGGGAGTAACTGGGAGTGACAGGGTGCATGCTGGAGGCAACTGGCATAAACTGGGAGTGACTGGGATCCCACTGCTGGGAACTGGGACCATCCTGGGGCAAGTGGAAGTCACTGGGTGCAGTGGGTTTCTGTGGGTGGGTTTTGGTAGCGGGGGGGCTCCAGGGGTGGCTTCTGTTGGAAGCTGCCAGAAGCTTCCCCTGCCCCGTGGAGCCAATGCCAGCTGCTCCAGGACGGACT
>NW_020961190.1:8524-11274 GCF_003031625.1 Empidonax traillii | reverse complement strand
TAAAGTGTCCTGTTTTCTAGGAGAGGGAAAACATAACAAAAAACCCCTCCTTATCCCTTCCCACAGGCTTTGAGGGACATTCAGTCTGGAATCTGAGTCCCTGACCAGTTCTTTTGTGTTGCTCAATCGCCCAAAGCAAGGCCAACCTGCCCATTCAACATCCCTCCCACAAAGTGGGGAAGGAGGGAAGGAAAACATTCAATTCTCATTTCCTTTTTTCCTTAGAACAAGCAAATGTGTCCCACTGTGGGACGGCCATTTCAGCCCAGCACTCCTACAAGAGAACGACTGCCCTTCCACCCAGGAAAGAAAGCCCTGAGTCTGCGTCTCTCCAGTGCAGTTGCTGCGCCACTCTGGGCACTGCACAAAGAGCAAGAGCTTTGAGGTATCTTCATCTGTACTGAACCTTAGACCTAAACTTAAAAAAAACCCTCTAAACCTAAACCTAACCCTAAACCCTAACCCCTACCAGAACACTATCCCTTACTCTAACCCAAAAATTCCCTAAACCCTAACCTTAACTTAATCCTAACCCTAAACTTAACCCTATCTGTAACCTTAACCTTAAAACCCAGTACCTCACACTGACCCTAACTGTGACTCACCATCTATGGAGTGCAATTTCTGTGCCACTCTGGGCACTACACAAAGAAGAAGAGCTTTCTGTGCGTGCACCTTTGGACTGGAAGGTATCTCGGACAGGACTGAACACTAGACCTAAACTTAAAAAAACCTCTAAACCTATTACTAAACCCTAACCCCTAACTGTAAAACTACCCCTTACTCTAACCCAAACATTGCCTAAACCCTAAACCTAATCTAATCCTAACACTAACTCTAACACTTACCCTAACCTTTATCATAGCCCCAAACACTAACCCTAACCTTGACTCAGGATCTATCCAGTGCAGTTAATGTTCCACTTTCAACACTACACAAAGAGCAAGAGCTTTCTGTGCGGCCACCTTTTGACTGGGAGGTATCTAAAACAGTACTGAACCCTAGATCTAATAATAACAAAAAAATCTAAACTAAACACTAAACCCTAACCCATAACTGTAACTGTATCCCTTACTCTAACCCAAATGTTATCGAAACAATAACCCTACCCCTAACCTTATCTGTACCCCTAACCTTAAAGCACAGCCCCCAACACTAATCATAACCTTGACTCACCATCTATCTAGTACAGTTGTTGCACCACTCTCGGCACTACAGAAAGAGCAAGAGCTGTGTATGCAGGCACCTTTGTCTGGGAGACCTACACCCTAGATCTACAGTTAAAAAAAACCCCAAACACCTAAACCTGAACCTAATGCTAAACCTTAAACCCTAACCATAACCCTATCCCTTATTCTACCCAAAACATTGCCTGAAACCTAACCCTAAGCTAACCCTTGCCCCAACCCTAAAACCTAAGCCTAAACGTAAGCCTAAGTCTAACCCTAAACCCTAACCCCCTAACCCTAACCCTAAGCCAAACACAAACCCTAAACCCTAAATCCTAACCCTAACCCCTAACCCTAACACTAATCCCTAACCCTAACCACTAACCCTAATGGAAGGAACATTGGTGACATCACTGGGGACAAGTGACATCACAGGGGATTGGTGAAAACAAAGAGACAGCTGTGATGTCACAGAGACATCGGTGACATCCCATGGGACAGCAGTGACATCACAAGGACATGATTGACATCAAAGAGACATCAGTGACATCACTGGGGATATTGGCGACATCAGAGGGGACAGTGGTGACATCACAGGGACATGGGTGAAATCATTGGGTACCAGTGACATCACAGGGGACATCGGTGATTTCACAAGCACAGGGCTGACATCACAGTGACACCAGTGATATCATCAAGGACAATGGTGACATCACAGGGACATGGGTGACATCATTGGGCACATCTGTGACATCACAGGGGTCTGGTGACATTATAGGACATTGGTGACATCAAGGGGATATGGTACCATGGTTGGGGACAATTGTGACATCACAGAGAGACCAGTGACATCACCGGGGTCATTATTGACATCAAAGGGGACTGGTGACATCACAGGGACATGGTGCCACCACTGAGACAGTTGTGACATCACAGGGAGAGCAGTGACATCACAGGGACATCGGTGACATCACAGAGAGATTAGTGGCATTCCTGAGGTCATTGGTGACATCACAGGGGACAGTGGTGGCATCAGAGGGATTGCAGTGACATCACTGGGGACCAGTGACATCACAGGGGAATTGTGACAACAAAGGGACAGCCATGAAATAATGGGGACATCGGTGAAATTATTGGGAACATCAGTGACTTCACAAGGACAAGAGTGATATCACAGAGACACCAGTGACATTATTGGTGACACTGGTGACATCACAGTGACATCAGTGACATCATTGAGGACCAATGGCATTACAAGGGACAGCCATGATGTCACAGGGACATCAGTGACATGACAGAGGTCTGGTAAAAACACAGAGATGCCAGTGATATCACAGTGGACAGCGGTGACATCACAGGGACAGCAGTGAAATCACTGGGGACCAGTGACATCTCAGAGACATGGATGCCTTCCAGAGGACATGGGTGACATCCTGGGGACAACGGTGACATCACAGGGGACAGTGGTTACACCCGTGGGGACAGCAGTGACATCAATAAACACCAGTGACATCACAGGGACAGCAGTTATGTCACAGGGACTTTGGTGACATCATTAGAGACCAGTGACATCACAGGGGT
>NW_020961190.1:0-3255 GCF_003031625.1 Empidonax traillii | reverse complement strand
TCTTAAAGAGTCCCATGGCAGATGGGTGGGGCTGCACTGGGGGGGTGTGGGGCGTTGGTTCTTTGGTTTCCAGGGGCTATTCCAGAATGGAGAGGGATGGGCTGGGACATCCTAAAGGGGCACATGGGTGGGGCTGCATTCTGACCTTGTGGGGTGTTGGTTCTTTGGTTGCCAAGGGCTATTCCGGAAGGGAGAGGGTGGGCTGTGACATCACAAAAGGGCCTCAAGCACAGGGGTTGGTTTAGTGGGTTGACCCTGGCTGGATTTCAAACACCCACTAAAAGCTGCCACCTCCCCCTCCCTCTGCAACTCCACAGAGGAGAGAAAAAAAAACAGCTGAGGATTCCTGAGTAGAGATAAGGGTGGGGAGAAAGTCGCTTCCTAAAGGGCAAAACAGACTCAAAGTAGGGATAGTACTTAAATTTATTACTGACAGGATGAAAGCAAAAGAGTGAGAAATAAAAGAGTCTGAAAAACACCTTCCCCCCACCCCTCCTTCCTTCTCAGATCTCCCTCCTCCCCCCAGCGATGCAGGGAGACAGCAATGGGGGTTACAGTCAGTTGTTGTTTCTGTCACTGCTCAGGGAGAGGAGTTGGATCCTTCCCTGCTCCCGTGGGGTCCCTCCCACGGGAGACAGTCCTGGATGGACCTCTCCAGTGAGTCCTTCTGGCCCTAAATCTGTTCTCCCAGAGCTGTTCCTGTTGCTCCTGATGGGCTCGGCCTTGGCCAGCAGCAGCAAGTCTGTCCTGGAGCAGCTGGCATTGGCTCCACGGGGCAGGGGAAGCTTCTGGCAGCTTCCAACAGAAGCCACCCCTGGAGCCCCCCCGCTACCAAAACCCACCCACAGAAACCCACTGCACCCAGTGACTTCCACTTGCCCCAGGATGGTCCCAGTTCCCAGCAGTGGGATCCCAGTCACTCCCAGTTCATGCCAGTTGCCTCCAACATGCACCCTGTCACTTCCAGTTCATGCCAGTTGGCCTCCAGCACGCACCCTGTCACTCCCATTTGCTTCCAGTTGCTTCCAGCATGATCCCAGTTGCTCTGAATATGTTCCCAGTTGGCTTCCAGCACGGCTCCACTGGCTCCCAGTTCCCCCTGTGTAGTTCCAGTCACTCCCAGTTTGATCCTGGTCCCTTACAGTCACTCCCACTATGATCCCAGTATGGTGCTGGTCACTCCCCCTATGATCCCAGTCACTCCCAATAGGACCCCAGTTGCCCCCAAGGTGCTCCCAGTTGCTCCCAGCCCCCCCCGGATGGTTCCTTTCCCTCTCAGGGCCTCCCAATCTGAGTCCAACTGACACTGTCAGTCACTCTCTGGTTGATGCCATTTGCCCCCTGCATGCTCCCAGTTGCTCCCAGTTGCTCCCAGTATGTGTCCAATCACCCTCAGTATCATCCCAGTAACTTCCAGACACTTCCAGTACAAATCCAGTTTGATCCCACTCATCCCCAGTATGGCTGCAGTCCCTCCCACACACTCCCAGTATTATTGCAGTCACTCCCAGTAAGACTCCAGCAGGACCCCAGGAAAGGGCCCAGCTGCTCCCACTATGATCCCAGTTGCCCCCAGCAGGTTTCCAGTTGCTCCCCTTCACCCATACCATGTTCCAGTCACTCCCAAAATGATCCCAGTCACTTCCAACCACTCCCAGTATAGCACAGTTGCCTCCAGCATGCTCCCAGTCAGTCCCAGTATGATCCCAGTCTCTCCTAGTAGGATCCAAGTTACTCCCTGCATGGTCCCAGTTGCTCCCCACTCACCCCACTGTAGTTCCAGTCCCTCCCAGTATGACTCCAGTATGATCCCAGTGACACCCTCCATGGTGGCAGTCACAGCCAGGATGAACCCAGACATTCCCTGTCACTCCCAGTATAAAGCCATTTGCCCCCAGCAGGGTCCCACTTACTCCCACTCACCCACTGCAGTTCCAGTTCTTCCCAGTAGGATCCCTGTCACTCCCAGTCTCTCCCAGTGGACATCAGCCTGCTCCCAGTCAGTCCCAGTATGCTCCCAGTCACTCCTGGTCTCTCCCAGTATATCGAGTTGCCCCCAGTGTGGCCCCACTCACTCCCAGTTCCTCCCAGTAGCTTCCCGCATGATCCCAGTTGCTCACAGCCACTCCCAGTCCCCCCAGTGTGGTCCTAGTCGCTCCCACTATGATCCCAGTCACCTCCAGCGTGATCCCACTTGCTCCCAGTATATCCCAGTTGGGCCAACATGGTCCCAACTGCCCTCAGAATGCTCCCAGTCACTCCCAGTATGACCCCAGCCATCTTCCCTGTGGACCCAGTAGCTTCCAGTATGATCCCAGTTGTGCCCAGCATGGTTCCAGTTGCTCCCAGTTCCTCCCAGTGGGATTCTACTAGTTCTCAGTTGCCCCTAGCATAGAACCAGCTGTTCCCAGTATGATCCTTGACTGATCCCAGTATGATCCCAGTAGGATCGCAGTCATCCCCAGTATGATCCCAGGAACTTCCAGACACTTCCAGTACAAATCCAGTTTGATCCCACTCATCCCCAGTATGGCTGCAGTCCCTCCCACACACTCCCAGTATTATTGCAGTCACTCCCAGTATGATCCCAGTATGATCCCAGTTTCCCCAGTTCTGATTACTGGGTGGCAGCTTCCCAGTTCTCCCCAGTCCCGGTTATTGGGGGGCACTGGGAGGGTTTGGAGGATCCCAAGGGGTGGAGCCGAGTTTGGGGGGGCAGAACCGGCCCTGGGATGGATCAGGAATGGGGTCCCCCCTGTGTTCCCCCCGTGTCACCCGCTCTGGGGGGGCTTTGGGAGGGCACCTGCCCCTCAATAGGCACCCAACTCACCCCAAAATGGGGTTGGGACCCCCCCAGAACCTCCCCATAGCCCCTGAAAGATGCCCAAACACACTCAGAGCCCACCCAGGACCCCACCCTACCCCTTTTCTGGAGGGGCTTCTCTGGACACTGGTGGTGCTGGGAGCCCCCCCGGCTGTGGGTGAGGAGCTCTCGGGTGAGCGGGGAGTGGGAAGGGGGAGGTCGGTGGGAAAAGGAAGGTCAGAGGGGATAAAAGGGGTGGTGGGACCCCAAACTGAGTGGGAGGGGAGAGGGACCCCCCCAAAAGTGGAGGGGGACTGAGGTTCATGGGGAATGGGTGGGAGAGGTCAGAAGAGTGGGGAAAGGGCAGTGTGGGACCCCCAAAACTGAGCATGAGGGGGCTGGGGGATGGGGGGATGATGTGGAAGGAGTGGGAGAGGAGGGGAAAAATGTGG
>NW_020961189.1:1764-6713 GCF_003031625.1 Empidonax traillii | reverse complement strand
TGAGTCCAGATGGCAACTATTAGGACTTAACCCTGCAATAAAATACATGATGTAGTACAGAAAGAGGGATTTACAACAGAATTATAAGAAACATTGTCATTTTGTTCTTGTTTGGAGAAGCACATGGAATAATCAAAATGCACATTTCATTGCACCTCTGGTGAGACACATCAACTTTTAGCTGCCTGTGGACCCCTTCCTTGTTTTACAACTGCTTCTGCTTATTTATTAAGTCTGAGTAGATGAGGATACGATGCAGTACTGCATTCCTGTTCACTACTTACCTCATACACTGAAGTTTCTGAAGAGGAAAGTAATGGTTTGCTCATGGAGTGGTGATATTTTCACTGACTTTTTAGCTTTAGTATTCACAGAAAAATGCTCAACTTCTCTTTCTGTTGCAGCCAACAGGAGTAAAATATCACTGTTATCTGGAACACCACCTTGCACAACTGTGTCTTGTAGTAGGAAATGTAAAAGGAGCAGGGGGTGATGGACCTGCAGTGATTGTGGGACAGTAAAAAAACTGCCAGCCCTAAGTATGTAGAATTTCTAGGGAGATGCTGGGAAGGTAACCGAATTTTTGGTTGGAGGTTTAGCATACATGAATCACTGTTTTAGCACAAAGTTATTAAGTATATTGCAGACGATGTATTTAGTAACATAACAGCTTAGATGAGACGATATTGATGCCTTTCATTTGCTACTCATGGTGTCTAACAGACTTACTCGTAATTGTATGTTGAGGCATTGGATCAACTTGTGGATAGATAAAGGAAACAAGGAGTGATTCTGTGTCATGATAAATCTAAGGTGTTTTATTTCTGTACTGTTTCAGGCTGGGATGGAGGTAGGTTTCTTCTCAGTAGCCTGTACAGTGCTGTGTTTCTGTTTGGGACTAAGCCAGTGCTCATAACACACCAACATTTTGGTTATTGCTGAGCAGTGTTTGCACATTGCCAACATGTTCTTTTTTCTCCCACTCTGTCTCCCAGTAAGTAAGCTAGGGGAGGGCAAGAAGTTATGAGGGTACAGAGTTGAGACAGGTGATGTAAACTGGGCAGTGAGGTGTTCCATACGATATGACATCATGCTTAGAAATAAAAGCTGAATTAGAGAATGAAGAAATGGTGACCTTTGGCTTTCAGGGTGGCCACGGATCAGAGACTGGATCAGCATCAGTCTTTTTGTGAGATATGGTGAATGACTTCTTTGTGTTAAGTGGGTTTTTTTGCTCTTTACTTCACCCATTACACTGGTTTTATCTTAACCCACAGGATTTCTCACTTTTATTCTTGCTCTTCCCATATGGATATGCTATATACTTGCTTTTATTTGGACAATTGCTTCAAAAATCTCAAGTGCCCAACTTTGGCAACTACTGCCTGATGCCATAGGAGCCAGGAAGAATTATAATCTCTGTAGGGCCAGATACTGCTCCAAATTCCATCAGCTGTGAAGTTCCATTTTGCTTTGGCACTCAGTAGGTTTCAGACACAAGGCAAAAGTGGATCATGTCCTGAACTCTGAGAAACACTGACTAGAGTCCAACATGAATAGCAAGCAGGTTGGCTTCCAAATCTGCATCTTTTGTGTAGCTGTAATTATTTCACCATATTACCCACACTGATGGAAATGTGGAATAAGATTCACCCACAAACAGGATTTCTGCAGTTCTGGGATTTTTTTTTTTACTAGAGTCTGTCATCTGACATTATGTTACAGTTTTCTGTGGGATTTAGCAGTTTACCACTCTTTAATCCCTTCAACATGGACTATGCTGATTCTGTACAGTAATAATTTTCATCATGTTTAATTAAACCAACCATTTTACAACAGTAAATTCACTATGTCAATACTTTCATCAGCTGTGCATATACTCTTATCAAAAGCAATATCAAATTTATTCAGAAATACCTAATTTCATTAAAACAATATTCCCTGGTTTTAAATATATTAAACTCCTTCAATTCTTTATTGATCAGATCAGTATTAATTCCTTTGTGATTATTCCAATGGTAATTTTATGCTGACCATATAAACACTTCCCACAAAATCCCATTTTCTCTATTTTTCAAATGTTTATGAGTAATTTTCTTTCATGGAATATTCTGTCTTCTAATATTTGTCACAAATTGATGTTGAGATTTTAATGACTTCACTGATCTTTTCAAAGAAATTCAAGCACAAGTTGTTTCATGAGAGTTGTTTCTGAGAAAATAACCTTTAAATATGACATTTCTGGCCAGATATTGTTCTAACCACTGGCAATAAAAAGAAATTAAATATTTTGTTATCAACATTTCTCAGATATAAGCATGAGATTAATAACTGTTAAATATAAGACATATATGTCTATTTTATCAGGACTTTTTCAAAGTTTTTCCAGTAGATATCTTACTTTGTCTCCCTGAAAAAACAGCTGTAGAGAAGTGACTTCTAAATATTTCAGAGTTTCTTCTACAGTGACAGATAAGTTAACACCTTTCTCCTGGACTCACACCTGTATGAGAGATTTCATGCTCTCCTGATATATTTAAACATTCCTTCTCGCTGTATCTGGGAAGAAGTCAGTGAGAAGAGTGCAAAGAGAGAAAGTCCTCAGATTATTTAAAGACAAAGGCCTTAAGACCAGTTGATGGCATCTTGTTTTTTATGAACCCTGGGAATGTTACTATTTCTTCCTCTGCTTCTTCATTACATCATATTCTTATCCATTTATATCATAAGGGTTTTATGCTGAACTTTTCCTACTCTTATGCATGGTCTGCATTCTAAGCTACTGATTTATTCTTGTTTTCTTCACTCTATGTTCCTTTCAAAAACAATTCAAATATTTCTTCTACTATTTTTGTTAAGCTTGATTATTTTTGGTGAAAATGGCTTTTATGATTGCTGAATTGTGCTCTGGGGCAAAAGTTCATCATCTACTGCTTCTGCATCCAGTGCTCAATTAGCATTCACAGGAGTACATCTGATTATTTTTTTCTTTGCAGACTGTTCTTCTTCTTTTCAGTTTTTAAAACTGACCATTCAGAAGAGCAAAGTATCGGTATTACTGGCCAAAACTAATATTTTGGATAAAAATAGCAAAACAAGTCCATAAGAGCCATCAGACTGTAGAGCAAGGATCAAGTCATCATAGATCTACTATAGAATTACTCTGTGCTTTTTTCACTAGTTTGTTTATTGGAAAAAATTTAATTGGTTAGAAATCCAAACTTTTTCTAATATAATAATAATAATAATAATAATAATAATAATAATAATAATAATAATAAATAAATACCATAGAAAAACCCAGCAAAAATGAAACAAAACAAATCAAACAAAAAACCCCAACCAAACAAAAACCAATCAAACAAAAACTCCCCCAAAAAAACCAAAACCAAAACCCCAAACATCTACGTTTAAAGGTGGCCAGAATCACATTCTTCTCTCCTGGATCAAACTCTGCCATGACCAAGCAACTTTTCTCTACAGATGTCTCTTAAAAGATGTTAATGCCCACTAACATAAGATTTTTTCCCCCTAAACCTAATTTTAATTAATATACCCCGCAGTGATTTTAATTATACCTCTCAGTGATTTATCAGTCTTAATACTAATCTATAATTTTTTCTGCTTCATGGCCTTTTAAACTATTCGTTACTTTGAAGTAGAGAATACCTGTAATGCAAAGTTTTTTCTGCCCACACTTTCCTTTTTTTCCAAGGTGTTACCAGCAGTGTAAACACCTAAGTTATGTGAAACACCCTTCCACAGTCCATTAATACCCACCCACTCAGATATTCACAAATAAATACTTCTTATTTATGTTGTTTATTACTGGGTCTCCTATTTAGCACTGATTTAGACATCACTATAAAACATCTTATTTCTCCATATCCTGATATCTAGATTCTTGTTTCAACTTATTTTATAGACCCAAAAGCAAAAGATTGCGTATTATTTCATAGTTCTTTGAAATTCACTGCAAGCTTTCTTAAAATGAATTGTGATTTTATAGAAATTGTATTAGATTAAAACTGTTAATATTGTTCGATATTTAAAAAAAAAAAAAAAAGAAGTACAAGTGACCAAATTAATTCATATTCTGAAACTAAAAATCATGATGGTAATAATATTAATAATTTAAATTAATGCATTAAAGTTATAGCAATCAAATTATCAATCTGGAATAGCTATTACACTTTTAACATTAATGAACAATGATACAGATGTTGGTTCCCTAATTATTAACTCTGCAGAAAGGCTAACTCTTCTCCTGAATTCTGCATATTTCTTTCAGCTGAAAATAAAGGGACAAAGCAACATAGCAACCACAGTTTTTAAAGTACAGAATTTAAAGGATTGAATGATCTGGTAGGAAGAATAGTCAACACAAAATTTAAGTGAACACATTCCTGTGACAAGTCTGCTTGATTCAGTATACATCTCCCAGTGGATCACTTTAACATCTTCTCTCAACTGGATTGCTACACTGAGAATGATTTTCAAAAGATTTTGAAAGTTTCGTGTGGTAGGTCTTCACATAACTGAGAGACTGGACAAATCCAATTGCAATTAATCTATTTGAATATAGGCCAATAGATTATTTAAATGCATATTTTTAATAGCAAATATTTAGGTAGTTTATCTCTTCCTGAACTAGAGAAGTGAGTCCTACAATCAAACTGTATTGTTTTTATGTTAGGGAGCCCCCGGTGGTCCAGGGGAAAAGACACTGCACTGTCACTGCAGAGACCCGGGTTCGATTTCGGTCGGGGCCCCTCCCCGGGCAGATGGAGCTCGTTAGCCCTGTAAGGCAATCCATCTACGTCCTGAGGACCTCGCTGCCACCGTCCAAGCGTGCTTGGCCCCGGCAGATGAACCTCAGGATTAAAGGGTGGGCTCAGTTCCGCGCACACTGTGTCTCACCTAAAAAATCCAATGCGCAGGCTGGAAGG
>NW_020961189.1:0-1438 GCF_003031625.1 Empidonax traillii | reverse complement strand
GCAATCCATCTACGTCCTGAGGACCTCGCTGCCACCGTCCAAGCGTGCTTGGCCCCGGCAGATGAACCTCAGGATTAAAGGGTGGGCTCAGTTCCGCGCACACTGTGTCTCACCTAAAAAATCCAATGCGCAGGCTGGAAGGTGGAAAGACCTTCCCCGGTTCTTCATTCGCGAAGAGACTGGCCATTAGTCTGGCCATTATTGTTTTTATGAGGACTTCATTTTATCAGTTTCAGTTTTGCTGCCTGCCAGTTTTCCTTGTTTATTTATAAAGGGGAGCATGAAAAACTGGTCTAAATGTTAAAAAAAAAATGCATAAAGAAATTTTAAAGGGCCTGAGAAGGTGGTAAATATTTAGTGCAAGTTTTCTTTCACTTGAGCCCTTCCTCTTAAATGTTATCCTAAAAGACAGCTTCAAGGGTCTGTCAATAACGTGTATTTCATAGCAGAGTAAAATTAAGAAGGAATTAAGAAAAGCACATCCCACCTACCTTTATGACTAATTAAAATATAAATGAGATTCACCTGGAATTCTGAATGTTTCAGAAGTCAATTATCTACAATAGTGTCTAAATGACTGTTAATAAGTATGGCCTTCTAAAAAGCAAGATACTGTGGCCTGCACTTTGCCCTGAATTTCCAAAGGTTATTTGACTTATATTCACCCAATTTACTGCACAGATAGAAAAGTTCATGTCTTTCCACATCCATCTACTTGAACATTTTCCCTTTACAGATGAGAAGACAAAAGAAACTTTCAGATTCAATAAAGACTTAGACATTGTACATAGACAATAGTCCTGCTGTGGGATGACAGACTGGCATTTTCTCCATGTATCATCCTAAGTAAGCACTTCTGAAATTCTGAAGTTGTGGCAGGATCCTTTGCTATCATCTTGAAAGGCTAGGGAGGTCCTGACTGGAAGCCAGCCAATGTTATTCCCATCTACAAGAAGGGTGTAAGGAAAGACCCAGGGAACTAGAGACCTCTTAGTCCAACCTCAGCCTTATGAAGAACCTGGAAAAAAATGGAGATTATACTGGGTACTATTGAAAGGCATTTAAAGAATAATCAGGCAGAGTCAACATAGGTTCAAAAAGGGCAAGTTCTGTTTAAAATAACTTGGGTATCCTACAAGAGGAGGTTTAGACTGGACACTATGAAGCATTTCTTTACTGAAGGAGGTCAAGCACTGGAACAGGATTCCTTGAGAGGTGGTGGATGAGAAAGAAAGAAAGAAAAGAAAGAAAAGAAAGAAAGAGAAAAAGAGAGAGGAAGAAAGGAAGGAAGGAAACTTGAAAAAAATATATGATTGGATTGCCATGAAGTCTAGATTTGATAACCAGATTACCTTTCAATCTTCCATTGGCATACCTCTCATTTCTAATAATGTAGGATATCAACTTCTGCAAAATTAAGCAGAGGACATGTCCCACA
>NW_020961188.1:0-6713 GCF_003031625.1 Empidonax traillii | reverse complement strand
AACTTCTGAAGGGAAGAAAATTTGTCAATGGACATTTTCACTTACCAGAATAAAGATGAAATTATTGCTTTTTTGTCATCTGCTTAGGTCTTCTCTAATTTCACAGTAAAAGAAAGCATAAAAGAGAAAAAAACCCTCCTTATTTATACCATTCCTTTTTTATTTCTTTAATGTTCATTTTGAGTATTTTCTATCTCATGGCTTCTTTCTTCCCTAATTCTTATCTCCCTTTAGCTGATTGTACAGCTTACCTAAGTCTTTACAGCATCAGCACTCATTTTCAAGATTGTATTTTATCTCCTACCAGTTGAAGTGAAAATATTAATTATAGCTGCAATTTACATAATGAAAATAGAGTAGCATATCGTTTGTTTCTCTTCTCCCTTTTAACTGGGAATAATATTGACATAATTATGCAAAAAAGATTTCCAGAAGAAGTAATCAGTTTTCTTCATTTATTCAGCTTCATCTATTGCTGGGAGCTTCAAAAATACCACATTAGAGAAGTCTTTCAAAATACCCACCCTTCAGAAAAACAGTTCAAATTGAAAGCTTTTGTTAACTCAGAAAAATAATGTGAAGTTGCAAAAGTTTCTCTGATTACTTTGCTGCACTTTCACTGAACTTGACAGTGTATGACAGAGAACAGAATTTTCTCTTAATACTGTGAAAGCCCTAACGTAAACAATTTTGGAGTATAAAAAAGTGGAATAACTGCACGTGGTTTTTCCATAATTTTGTTTTCTTGATCAGCAACAGCCTTTCCACTTTAAATCCTCTCCTAACCTCCAGAAATTCCAAGAGGCTGAGAAGGAGCTATGCTTCTGGTTAGTAAAGTATCTGATAGTAATGTTAAATGTGGGGAACAGCTTATCAGACACATCTGCACAGACTTGCTGCTTATTTTCAAGGAAACCAACGTACAGCCTGCTGTGGTTTGTGCTGAGAGAATTCAAACGTTGTTAAAACCTGAATTCTCATGGAGCAGTGATACCAAATGAGTAATCCCAAATAAAGCATTACTTCAGAGGAAAAAATGACAATATTGAATTAAACAACTCGCCCTCAGGTCATCCATTATGTTGTTTATGGAGCACTGATGGTTCTTAAGTTATTTTCTTGCTTCAGGCATCTGTTGTGCATGTCAAAGCAGATTGAATGACACAATGTCTCACAAACTGAGTAGCCTGCATTTCACGGGAGGAATTTAATCACATGTTTACTTAGCTGAAAGTAATCCCTCCAGCTTCTGCTACTGGTTCTTTGACATCCAGAGGCAGAATTAGTCTGTCGTTTCACATTTGCAAATCCTTCTATGGTAAAAATAGGTTTTATAAGGATTGCATTGATTATGCTTTTGCAAATTTTATTTCACAAACTAGACACAGCTGCTGCATGGGCAACCAAGGTGGTAAAAAGGGAAGCCATGCAGAATGCCTGTGTGTGCAGCGATGAGGCACCCAGGGTATGGGGTAAGAGAATGGGCAGATGGGAGATAAAAAAAATTACTTTCTCAATAGGCTTTCCCCAAGGACCATCTATTAGCTTTCTCTTCAGTCTGTCTGAGGGTCTTAAGGAATTTCTGGAAACCTCATCCTTGTGGCTGAAGAGTTACTGGTGTCTTACAGTAATACTGCAATTGCCTTCCATGGTATAGGAATTGCTGTTTGCTGCCTCTTTTCACTCATTTTGACTGTAAACCTGCCTGGTGTTAAAGTTGCAGAGTACATGACTGTGAACTGTTGAATCAAACCTGAAAATTTATGTCATTCTGTTTATCTTTACAGGCATTTACCACTCTTAGATGTGTGTAGCTTTTCAGTGTCTCACAGTTGAAGGGAGGGATCCTCTTTGTTTCAATTTTGCGTTTAAACACTGGCCAGGTCATTTACATTGGATATGGAATATAAATGTTAAATTGTCAAAATTAGCTTGATATATTTTTAAAGCAGGAACTAAGTCAAACACATTGTTTAAAATACATACTTTAAAATTCTTCCTTCTGTGTTTTGTGTGGAAGTTTGGTTATTTTCTCAAATCATGACTGGGATGTAGTACTAAAGGAGTAAGGAGAAATCTGAATTTTTGTTGTATGCTCTGTTTCTGTTCCTTAATGACATATAGTAATTATCCATAATGTATTTGTGTGCTTTATAAAAGTCCATATGCTCGTGTTCAGAAAGTCCACAGCCTGAGAGGAATGCAGAAGTTAAGGGATGGGAAATAATACTGGGCAAACTTGTATGCAGCTTTCTGTCTCCTGGCTAAGTGTTGATTTTATTGTTAATGAGCAATATTAAAATGTCAGAAGGAAGAAAAATGTTCACAGAAAGCAACAGAAAGAAACAAAAACATTTGTATTTTTAAAAAAAGAGTGGCTTTTCTGTATACTCCTGCTAGCCAGGTTTTGCTGGAAAATTTTAATACATATTTTGAGAAGTGTCATGAGCATGAACACTGTTTCACTGTGTTGATAAAATTTAGCATTGTATAAAATTTAGTTCATGAAGGATTGATAAAATAGTATGTAAAATTTCTAATAGATTTTTTTTCTCGGTAGTCTGTATATAGTAATTTTCTTGTCTTTCTCATACATTGCTTAGGTATGCAGCACGCTTATGGTAACCGTTAAAAATGTATTAAAGAGCTGCAAATGTGTCTTGTCCATAACATTTGATGGAAAATGTTATTTCAAGTATTTTAAACACTCATAGAAATAGCGAGGTTTTGTGTTCTGTACCCATAGTTTTGCTGTGGGTGACAAAATTAGTAAGAGGACGCTGCAAAGGTGAATTAAGATACTTCAGTGATGTGACTGAGGGTTGTACACACTTCTTTCTGTAACATCCAGAGTTAAACGTAGTTTGCACTGTACAAAGCAAGGGTACAAGTTAGCACACGACTAGTAGCTGGTTTTGATTTCACAAGCCGTTTTTTAGAGAAATATAGATATTCTCTATTATGGATGTGGATCTGATATGCTCAGCACAGAGGACTGGGCATGTTTAGCTGGGGCTGGGGAACTGCACTCACCTTCTCAAATGTCTTCTTTGTGCCCTCTTCAAACCTCCTTTCTCATCTAACCTTGTTTATGGGTATCTGTGCCTATTTCTATCCTTCCATACGGAAATTAGGTGTAAATAGTGAGACACTTCCTGCTTCTGTTTTTCATAGATCTCTTTTGCTTGCGGAGCTTGAGAAGGAAGAGAAAGAAAAGGACTGGTATTATGCCCAGCTTCAGAACTTGACTAAAAGGATTGATAGTCTTCCCCTTACTGAAAATGTAAGTATCTTCAGACTACTTGGTGTCCTGTATTTGGTGCTACAATCTCTGTTTAGATGCTATGTATTTTATTAATTTGGTGATGTTCTGTACTATAATTTTAATTTAAAATGTTTTTTCGTTCACTATGTAAATCTGACTTAACCTAAATAATGCATTTTTGTGTAGATTTTTTTATACATCCAAAGTTCATACCTTTTAGTATAAATGTCAGTAATAACAGGAACATTGAGAAGTGGTTATGACAAATGAATTACACATCAGTACACTTCTTCAATGCTGTCCCCCAGAGGTCTTTTCTCTCTCTCTTCTGTTGTTTAGTGGATTTTTCTATTTTTGAGAGCAATATTAGCCTAATAAGAGCTCAGTGTACACAAGAGCTCTTATTTCATACCAATCAGTAAAGTGATGCCTGTAGCCTATGCAGGTATTATTGCTTGAATTACCTTGGCATCTCCAAACTAATATATAGTCAAGTCACCGTTATCTTGGATAATGAAGATGTCTGATCTCCCAAATAATACAGGTTTTCCTGTTAGATAGCAGCAACTTGGATATGTTTGCAGTGAGTTCCTTCACATATACAGTGTTTGGAAAACCTGGTTGCCCATCTTTAGAGAGTCATACTTGATGAATAAACAGGCTCCTGGAAATGCAAACAGAGAATGGAAACACTTCTGTCAGTGGGCAAAAGTAACTCTGAGTCATGGCTGACCTTAGCAAAGCACCAGAAACAAGGGAGAAGGTCTGAAAAGGATTTTGAAGAAATGCAACCCATTCCCAAAGGCACTGTCAGCAGTATCTGTGTCACTCTGTTGTAGGTTTTAAGATTGCCTCCCTGGTTTCATAGGTAATTAATTCACTTAACTGCTCCTGTGATTAGAATGTCTTACTTAACATCTACACTAAACACCTTTTGTGCTAATCTGTATCCATTGCTACTTAGCCCAGCCACAACAGAATGACACATCTTATTCAGTATTTGCATATGATTGTCTTGTTTTGACTCTCTGAACTGATCTTGGTGAAGTCTTCTGGGAGGGCTCGTCTGGGAAGGCTCTTAAGAGACTCATGTACTTACAGTCTGAGTAATTGTCCAAAACCAGTGAAGCGCTTTGCTCCTGTCTTGAAAAACCTATCAGCTGGAAGGTCTTCCCTTAAGCTATGTGGTTGCTCCCGGGTTTAACGCTTGTACTTTTTTCACAGGATAGTTAAAAATAGGGTAGATGGCAGTAGTTTGATACCTCTGAATATTTTTGAAAATACCCATTCAGATGGCACACATAGTAACTTCATTGGTAATAGCCTGGTGTTCTTGACTTGTAATGAACAATAGTTTCTCTGTTTACCTGTTGTATTCAGTCATTTGACAAAACCCACAGGTGGTCTGCTGATGGAGCAACGTTCTGTGTTCTTGTTTTTCATAATGCAGTCATGTTTTAAGAATCTATTACTATGTTTTGTTTGTTTATGAAGCTTGTTGTGGGAAAGTAATTGGTCTCCTTTTGTTCTGAGAAGTACATTGTTTACATAAATGTTATTGACTAAAATGCCTTCTCTGTGCTTTGGTTTCAGTTTTCCTTGCAAACAGATATGACCAGAAGGCAGTTGGAGTATGAGGCAAGACAAATTAGAGCTGCAATGGAAGAACAATTGGGTACTTGTCAGGACATGGAGAAGCGAGCACAGGTATAGTTTGTTTTT
This sequence comes from Empidonax traillii, assembly GCF_003031625.1. Lineage (NCBI taxonomy): Eukaryota > Metazoa > Chordata > Aves > Passeriformes > Tyrannidae > Empidonax > Empidonax traillii. The sequence continues at coordinate 1,726 of NW_020961188.1, read as the reverse complement.
CACTATTAAAAGGAAGAGAAAACATTTTCCTGCATTTTTATTGTATTATTGGTAGTTGTATCTTTAAATTGTGTGTTAACACAGTGATACCTTAGGGCATATAGTTAGCCATTCAAATAAAAAAGAGGAATCAGAACATGGGAAATAACTGTTCAGAAAAATGTACCCTCATTGCCTTGTTTTGAAGAAGCCTTTTGATTCAGCAGATGGAGACCATTTCTTCAAAATAAAATATTTTTAATGATTATCTGCTTATTATTTACTACAATTTTAGCTTCATAAAAGTCCATGTGTTTGCAACTACTCATTTTGCATCTGTTATTCTGGGGTTTTTTCATGCTTTTAAGTTCAGAATAAAATTGAGCTACTGTTCTTAAGTTTCCTTAACCACAAACCTCAGGGCATAATCTTTGAAAACAAGGTATTGAAGTAAAATGTAATCCACATACATATCTGGAAGTTGTTTTGACCAAGAGTTGTTTTGCATTCATGATGAGGACAATGTACATGTCTTAAACATGTGACGCACCCATCTGGAAGCATAAATCAGAATGTAATTGTGTGCAACCCATAAATTAAATAATCAGTTGCTTGCTGGTTATAAAAACTATTCCCCCACAGTAGCAGAGCAGCAATAAGTATTTTCAATAAAAATAGTCTCTTTAGGCTCTATATTTTGCACAAGGTTTACTCAACGCAAAATTTTGCTATATGAGAAAAATTTCCATTTTATTTTTACATTTAGTTTTGTTGGTCTCAGAACAGCTGCTTTAAATTTAAAAGTGACTCATCTAGTAACACCTTTTAGAAAATCCATTTAGTTATAAATACTTAGGCAGAGCAGATACCCTGCAGTTGTCAGTTGTGCATGCAAAGGCTGTGCAGGGATTTGTCTGTATAGGTGTGCTCAGACAGACCCAAATTTAATCTGCCTGGGTGGTAGCTGGCCCTAATCTGGGAGCTGCAAGGCTGTGTTATCCAGGCTTATCAGCAGTGGTCATGCTCTGCATGAGTTCAGCTATGTCAGCCTGCCTTGAGTGAAGGTCCTGCAGAAGACGGTCTTATGGCATTCACAGTAGAACTTCCAGGAAAGTTCTCCAGCTGCCAACAATCTTAAGCAAGAGAAAGGTGAGTTAAGGTAAATAGGTAGGCTAGGCTGCTGGAAAAATTCTGGATGCACTCAGGCAGAGGTTAAAAGAAATTATGCAGAGTCACAACATGACTGTAGTTATATCACTCTGAAAGTAATTAAGCTGTCCCTAAATTTATTTCTTCCATGCTTGTTTGGTTTTGGTGGGTTTTTTTTAATTTTGTGGGGGGAAATTGTTGCCAAGATGCTGAAATATTTTATAGGTTTCTGAAGTAATCTTTGACATGGTGTTTGTCACAGCTGTTTCACCCTATCTCTCTCTGTATATATGTGTAAAACTTCCATAGTTAGAGAAATTGCCGTACCTACTGTGATTATATAAAGATTATAAAATAGGAGGTAACTGCTTCTCATATGCTTCTGGTGAACTGATCTGGTAATTCCCCTTCGTTCCATTCTCCCAAGGGCCAGTACCAAAAATGTGTAGAAGCTCATGGGTGTACAAATACATAAAAACAATTTCTTCATTATTTCATTGTCATGTTTAAATGTGCAAAAATGAAAAAAATTTATTTGGCAAGTATATTCAACTTTTTAGGTTTCCCAGTTCCTTTCTGCTGTGTTCAAATGTTGTAG
>NW_020961187.1:2897-6719 GCF_003031625.1 Empidonax traillii | reverse complement strand
CATCCTGTTGGCCCTCCTGGCTGCCAGGGCACAGCCCTTATGATCATCCCTTGCTGGTTTGGGACAGCAAGTGTCAGAGTTGTGCTGGAGTTTATTTAGTTTTTATCGCCAGGGAACCCCCAAAAAAGACACAGCAGTTCTGATGTGGTGAACAGAGGGACAGAGGCAATTCCTCGACCTGCTTTCCACTTCCTTGGTTGCTGTGTAGTCAACCTTCATGACTACAAGGATGCACTGCTGGCATTTTGTCCACCAGGACACTCTCCTGTAACAGTTGCCTGTTGTCAATCTGGGGAGTTGCTCTGCAGCAGAGGCAGAATTTCACATCTGCCCACGTGTAAAGTTATGAAATGACTCTCAGCCTTAATGACTCACAGTCAAATTCACTTTAAGAGGAACCTGTGGAGGTCATCCTGGCCAACCCTCTATTTCAAGCAGGTCCAACTTCAAAGTTAGACCAGGGTGGTCAGCGCCTGGTCCAGTTGTGTTTTGAATATCTCAGAACTAATGAGATACATCTCAAATCCTATACCTATTTAATTTTTTTTTTTTTATAAGGAGAGATCAAAGTCAATTTATAAGCCAATTAGTGCCATCCTGATCAGGAAAACCCTCTTAACAATGGGTCAGTAGCTCACTGGAGACAAAGGAGATGTACTTGCCCAACAGTCCTGCAAGGATGTTAGATTTTCTGATTGATACCTCCTGAGATTACAGAAGGACTGGTTTGGATTGACTTTCAGAGTACCAGTGAACAATTCTAATTTCTAGCCCTATTTCTAGCAGTGTTTTCTTTTATCAAAATTAGATACAATCAGATAGAGTCTCTGAGGTGAAGAAAGGAAACAGATTTGTGAGGCATCATCATCTACTGTGCTTTGTCACACCAGGAGGGAAGTAGGAAGAAATGAGTGATAAGGAATTCATGTCTTGCATTTTATTACTCATCTGAAGTCTTCAGTTATTAGTGCTGTGCTAATGAAGTCTTTTTGGATTGTCTGACAGATCTGATGATAAACTCCTTAACAAAACAATAAAAGTGGGGGGATGTCGATTGGCTAATGAGCTGATAATCAATACCCAGCAGCTGTGACGAGATGGCAGACAGATACCAAGCTCTGCTCAAGGCTGGGTTCAAGTTTCAGGGAAGATGCTGCCAAAACAATAATAATTGGGTTATATGACAAGATTTAGGATGGAGCAATAGCAGCCTAATAGTGACATTAATCTGAACTGAGTACGTAGAAACACTTTTCTCCCACACAAATCATTATGAAGCCCTTGATCTAGGCAATTTTAATTTTTTCCAGAGATGGGCATTGGACTGGGAAGGTATGAAGTGCCCTGGGGTTTAACCAGCTAAAACCAAGATTTTTTGGTGTAAAAAATCCCTAAATGTCACAGAAATACGTCCCAGGCCAGCTGGGAGTGCAGGGGGTTTCTGGGGCTGTGCTGGAAACAATTCCCTCTCACACAGCAGAGAAGGGCACTGAAAAAATGCCTCGTGCAAGTCTCTGATGTAACATCTCCTGAGAGCTGTGCTGTGCTGCAAAGCACCTCTTCTTCCTTGCAGTTTGTCAGGCCTGACTTGCACTGCTCAGCTCAGAGCAGGGAAGGGTGACCACTGCTTTCACAGAAACCCTTCCAGTGCCTGAGAGGCTCTGGCTTTAGCTCACAAATAGACAAATTTAGCTCATAAATAGAAAATAAGGGTTGGGAAAAATAAAGAAAAATAAAGAAAATTAGAAAAATGAAGAAAAATAAAGAAACATAAATAAAAATAAAGAAAAAAAAAGAAAAATAAAGAAAAAAAAAATAAAGACACGGGAACACAGCAGAAGCAAAGAGTTGCCACAGCTTATTGCATATTAAAGCAGGTTAGTGTTCCAGGGTTGTACTGCTGGGAGGGTTTGACAGGTTTACACTGAAAGACACCACTTAGAAGTGTTAACTTGTTTTAGCTTAGCCTTATGGAGCCTTTTCACTGCAGAGAGTATAAAGCTGGCTACAGCCTTCATAATTCATTCTTAAAATGTGAGGTTAATGTGTAGCTACGTTGGATATTAAAGGAAACAGATGGAGCAAGGAACACAGTGAATCACAGGGAATCTGTTCAAGAATTTTTCTCACTAAGAGATTTATTCCTTACTGAGCCTGCCTTAAATATCAGAGCAAGCTCAGATCACCATATAAATGCCAGTTCCACTGCTCCCTGGGTGGTATTTGAAGTTTAGAGCTGAATGTTGGGTTTGTCTCATCGGGTTGGGACTTACCAAGGAGAAGCAGAAAATTCATTTTCGTTGAATTTAAGCTAGACCTTTGTTCCTGGTTCCTCTTGAAGATCTAAGGCTTTGATTTCTCTGGTAACCAGCTGGAATATTGTGCTTTGCAAACCTGATGGTTTGGCCCTGGGGCATCCGAGCCTGCTTATTTCAACCATGGGAAGAACCTCCCAATTCCTAACCCAAGTCATATACCCCATATCCAAATTTACTGTCATTCCAGACTATCCATCAGCTTTCTGGCCAGCTGCCCCAGGGCAGAGGATGGCTGTGTGGTTGCATCAGTAGGGTTCCCACAGCCAGAAAGCCCAGGCAGGGTTTCCATTGCTCTTTGGTCAGATAGGATGGAGGATGAGTGTCTCTGGTGATCTCAGCTGCAGCTGGGAGCTGATGCCCTTCCAAGGCTGGATAAATAAACAATGGCCCCAGTGATGGTTGTCTCTGAAATGTGCTAAGAATTTTGATATAATGACCTGGATGGCCATAGGTGCATGATTTGTCATTTGTGTGTCAGAGAACAGAAAATTAGGGCCTGTGTTGAATGTGGTGCTTATACCCAGAGGAGATGATCCAGGGCAGCATCACCACCTCTGGATGTTTTCAAAACTGGATGGCTTTTCAGGAAATAGGAGCTTTATCAGAATATGTCTCACTGTGCTTAGTGAGGAAGAGAACGGGTGAAATTGAAGTCCCATGGAACATGAGGATATCAGACCAAAAGATCAAGTGGCTCCTTTGTGCTTAGATTTTACAGAAAATATTATGCCTGTGTTTTCTGTTGAGAGTTTTGAGTGAAACATCCCTAATCAGCTTTCGAATTGATCCAAAAAAAAAAAAAAAAGTATTTTTTTTCCTATCTGAGAAAAAAAAAAACCATTTTGGTTTGATTTGTTGTCAGCTGGTTTTCATGTTCTCTCTCTCTCTCTCTCTCTCTCTCTCTTCTTTTTTTTTTTCCCCCATGGCTCATGTTGCAGTAATCTGTACTTTTGGAACAAGATGATCAGAGCTTAGTATCTGCCTCTGCTGAAATAATCCTCTTGGCTATGGTGTGTGGCAAAGTGGCAGGTCTGGAGTCTCTTGCAGCTTTTGACCTCCCCCAGTGGGTGGGATATGGTGAGGAGCTGTGCTGTTTTGCCTGGACTGACAGCAAAGCATCCCCTGCTGTTCCCCCTGCGGGAGGGAAGGACACCCATCCACTGAGCTGGAACACCGTGCTCATCCTGGCTTATCTCCACACAGGCTGCTGATGGGGGAGAGTGAACACATCACTGGGCTTGTCTTCCCATCCATCTTCAATTCCACCTACTTTGTCTTTGGAGTGTGAGGTGCAATCAACCAATTTTAGGCCATGAGATGATAAACATCTGAGAGCTTTTTTCTTCTTATATATATATATATATATTCCCTTTCCTCTATAGGAAAGGAAACTCGGCTTCTATTGAGAGGGGACAGAAATCTGTGTTGGTGTCAAGGCTCCCATTAGCAGGGACAGGTGGTTCATTCTTCCAAAAGCCTCCATCTGGACTGACGGTTTCTGCTG
>NW_020961187.1:0-2693 GCF_003031625.1 Empidonax traillii | reverse complement strand
CATCTGAGAGCTTTTTTCTTCTTATATATATATATATATATTCCCTTTCCTCTATAGGAAAGGAAACTCGGCTTCTATTGAGAGGGGACAGAAATCTGTGTTGGTGTCAAGGCTCCCATTAGCAGGGACAGGTGGTTCATTCTTCCAAAAGCCTCCATCTGGACTGACGGTTTCTGCTGAGGCAGGAAAAGACAGAGTTAGTCCATCTGCAAAGTCAGAGCTGGAATCCTCTACCTGTCCTGCATGAGGCCACAAGTTGGCAGTGCCAGGGGTCATGGAGCTGCAGGAAACCTCCTTCCCATCTTTGCAAGGGACTGGAATCCTTCTCCATTTTAGATCAGAGGAAAACTCCAGCTGCTGGGGTAGGCAGACACTGCCCTGCAGGATCCTGAAGCAGGCTGTCCTTCTGCCTCTGCTCGTGCAGGGCGTTGGATCTTTCAGTTCTAAACCCACAGAATGCCTTGCAGCTGGAAGGGACCCACAAGGCTCATCGAGTCCAGCTCCTGGCCCTGCACAGGACACCTCAAGAATCCCACCATGTGACTGAGAGCATTGTCCAAATGCTCTCTGAGGTCTGGCAGCCTTGGGGCCAACACCTTCTGGGTAGTGGCAGGAAGCAGTTCAACAGCAAACCCATTGATCTGGTGGTCAAAGCCATCTTCCTCCTGCCTGATGTGGCAGGAACACTGGTCCTGGTTGACGCTGCTGGGATTTCTGTGACTTGAGTGGAGACCTTCCTCACCCACCCCCTCAGCTCTGGAGTGATGGGAGAGGCAGGGTGAGCATTTCTCCCCTTCCCTTGCAGGTGGGTGTTGTGTGGTTGTGGCTTTGGTACCCGGTGTCACCGTAGTAACAGCGAGTCCTCGTTTCCTGGCAACTCTCAGGGTTGCTAGGAGAGGAGCTGGCAGCATCCATGAATCTGACATCTTTGACACCCTCCATTCACATCCCACTGGGATGGGTTTGATGGAGAGAAGATGACCCAGTGGCCAGTCTCATCTCCTCTTACCCGGCTGAATGTTGGTTTTTCAGAAATAATTACTTCAGGAAGTGTCTAAAAGGCAAAGGAATGGCCTGTCTGGGAGGTGGAAAGCATGGATCCTGCTGCTTGCCATCCTTGGTCCACTCCATCACTACAGGTGACGTTTCCCTGCCCTCTGCTATGAGATGAAATGAGTTCTGGGGAATAAAAATCACTCTCTAGGTACTAAGTGTTATCACTGGTCTTTGATGCTCTGGTTCCCCAGCACATTTCATAGGTGATTTCACTGAGAAAGAAACTTTCATCAAGCTTTCTTCTCTGCCAGTGCTTCATTCTTAAAAAGAGTTTGCTTCCTAAACCCACCTGTCCACAGGGTGAAAGCTGTGCTCAGGAGTGGGGGGGGGCATGGGTAGGGGAAGGAACAGCAGATCCAGCAAGGTATTTACCAATATTCTCTGCTGGCACCTCTTTGTTCCACAGCTGCCTGCACAGCTGTTGGCACAGCACTGATGGAGACTGGGTGCTGCTCTGGCCTGACCAGCCCTGCCATTTAGTGTGAAAACTGGACTGTGGGTAGAAAGACAAATGATCTTGGCTACTGGAGTGTTCTCAGGAGAGGAGAACCTGTGGAGTGATGTTCTTACCCCTTCCAAAATTGCAGCAAACCCCCTGTGTTAGCACGGTACAGGCAGAGCTTCTCTTGGTTGGGAGCTGGGGATGGGTGGGCACAGGCAGATCAGATTAATGGAGGTGTCTTCCCTACCCTAAATGGACAACATTTATTTAGTGGGGCTTGTGACAAGCCAGTGAAGCCCAGTGTGTTTTTGCAGAAGCCACGGGAAGCCCGGGGGATGTTCAGAAATGCTCAGCTTCCCACCACTTTCCTGCAACCAACAGCACTTTTGTGTTGACCTTGGTGACAGCACCAGCCTCACAAATGAAAGGGACGTGCATCACAAAGAGGAGAATTAAATTAGCAACGAATGGCTTGTATAGCATTTTCTGTTACTGTCATTTTTGTCTGTCCAGCTAACCCTCGTGTCCCTGGAAAGCCTGCCCTAGTGTTCCCTTTCCTGCAGCAGGAATGGTGCCTGCACTCCCAGCAGGGGTGGCTTTCTCCAGCTCTTTTTGTCAAATGCTGTTGTGGACCCCCTGAGCTCCTTGTTCCTTTGCCAGTGGTGGGGAGTGTGCAACTTGCTGACGTGGGGTCTTCTGCCTCCTTCTCAGACCAAGAAATCAGCTCTGACCTTTGACTTGTGCCTAGAAGAGCAGCATTTCTCAGGTGAGAGGGTTGTTCCCAGTTAAGCAGATAGGGGTTCTGTGTTGGTATAAGGGGGAAAGGTAATCTGTTAGATTGCAGCTGTCACTTCAGAGATTTTCATCCCTCTCCCTTACATAAGTGTGAGAGTATTATAGACACAAGAAATGGGGCTTACAGGCATGTGAAATAGCTTCATACAGCTATACAGACATCCCTTTCAGCCTTGTTTGTGTTAGAAGAGGTGTGGGATTAAAGGATGTGTCCTCTTTTTGTTTTTCAAAAAGTGTGAAGGCTTGGCATAACTACCAGTGCAGTAGTGACATGGTGGGTGAACCCCTATGTGATCAGTGTTTTCTTATTCTCCCTCCTTTTTCCTTTTTTCTTTTTTTTTTTTGTTTTTTTTTTTTTTTTTTTTTTTTTTTTTTTTTTTTTTTTTTTTTTTTTTTTTTT
>NW_020961186.1:2976-6727 GCF_003031625.1 Empidonax traillii | reverse complement strand
CCTGAGGGTGGCTTTATTAAACATTGTGGGTGGGGAGCAGAAAGCAAAGCCAGTGCTTAGGGTACCCTGGAGATAACGTGGCTTATTTTATTACCATATCAAGGACTCCTATTTGGACTGACCAGGATGATAATGGTATTAATTGAGAAATATTCAGTGACTGTCTAGAGGAGAACTCCAGCACCTGGGAACCAAACACGTTTTTCACTGTGGTTTGGGGCCAAAGGCTCTTCCTTCCAAGGGTTTGTGCCTGAAATCTGGGAATCCCGCTAGCTCTGACCTAGGTCTGCTCTGCAACCAAATTATCCTCGCCAGACAATTGTTTCTGCAGTTACCTGGCTTACTGATCATCCCACTTGAATTATCACCCCACTTTCAACTTCGAACCGCCACAGTTTTTGAATAAGAGGTTCTCCTAATTTGGCCTGACGTGAAGACAACCCTGTGCCCGGCAAATAATACTATTTTTACTTTTTTTTTTTTTGCTGAAGAAGATGATTTTGTTGCACGTTCCTCCTGTCTGATATCGTACGGGAGTGTTGGCACTGAAAGGAAGGCAGGCATACAAAAAGGCTCAGAGCTGCTGCAGTGGATACACTCAGCTGCTCTTCATCCGTGTCAAATGGATCAGCTGCTAACTTGGGGGAAATAAGGTGATAAAATCCTGCTAAAATGGCACCAATTGAACTGGCTGTGGAAAGCTCAGCTGGCACACGTGGGACCAGCCCTGCAAATCCGCAGCATCTTCTGACACTCCTCTTTTCTGATGAATGGAACACTTCATTCATACTGATGGGAGATGTTAAACAAGTAGTCAGTCAGAGCATCCCTGGGAAGGGAAACCCAAACATTTCTCGCTCAAGAGACATGAATTACCACGCCAGTTGCTCAGCCAGGGTGTGATCTGAGAGCCCCAGGAAGCTCCTGAACTGCTTGCTGTACACTGGATTTTCCAGTGACTAAACTAACGTGCTTCTGAAGGGCTTGTATCTTGAGCTGACAACCTCCCTCACTACCTAAATGAAAGTATTTTCCTCTAAGAAAATCAGAAAATGAGGCACTTCATTAAGTCCCTCTGTCATTAGTCCCTCACAAAATCACCTCTCTTCATTGCCTGGCATAATTCTTTCATAGCTGGATGAACCCTCCACACTCTCTGCACCCACTACAAAAATAAAAGCGATGTTCACAGGAGCATTATATGGAGAAAGGTTCTGCAAGTCAGTCTTTACAGAACCATGATATATTTTTTACGTGTATTTACATTTTACCCCAAGGTTTTCCCAAACTTGTTTGGTTCTTATTTGGTTAAAAATAAGAAAAAAAACCCAAAGCCAACTTATTTAAGCTCTGTGTGTTGCAGATCTATCTAAAGCTTCCCTTACTCCAGACAGAAACAAAGTTGACCCTTCAGATTTCATAGATCAAGTCAATGATAATAATAATAATAATAATAATAACAATAATGTTTTCTAAATTAGGGAAAGAAAAATAAGCCTGTTTTCTCATAAGTCACAAGCAGAAAGAACCTTCTGCCCCCACACCCCTGTAATTTTACTCCACTTAGACCCTGTTTCCTTTGTAGCATCAGAGAACAGGTTGCTCCTCACAAGGAGTGGTTGTTGCTCTCTGGGCTACAAACACAAAAGAAATTAAGTGTTTCATCCCAGTGAAAAATCAAACCCAGCAAGCTGAGGTTTAATAATAATCATTTAATAATAATACAGCTCACTTTTGCTCCCAGAATCCCATCCAGAAACAGAATACATGCCCACTGATGGTGGGCACAGCTCTCAGCCCCACTGACATCTTGCTGTCAGACCCTTCCTGTGGGATACCCTGCACGTGCCAGCACAAAAGTTCCACCTTCAGGTTTCAGTCACCAAAATGCAAAAGCGTATTTTCTGCACTTACACGGCTTTCATCAAGGAAGAATTAAAAATGATGCAACTCCTCATCAGCGACGTCAGCAAACGGGCCGAGCGTTGCAAACACCAGCACTGCCAGGAAAAAAGAACGTTGTTGGCTTAATTAGTCACGTCATAGCTGTTTTCTAGAACATAAAAATGAGGGAAAAAAACTTAAGCAATGTTTTTCATTAAAGTATGGTCGGGAGTATTTCCCTGCTGGACAAGTTATGGAATACAGGGTTTCATGGGAGATCCTGGCAGAAGGTTTGCTTTACTTGTGTAAATTAATTCCTGGAGCCCAGCTCACTGCAACCTGTTCAGAAACACACTCAAGTGTGTGATCTGAAAGAAAACGTGCTTTTAGTCAGTGGGGATCTTACTGAGGAGCTGAAGTTTAATCTGTAAAGTCTGTCACGGATTATTTTTCCCCCTCTTGAAAACTGCACATTGAGAGGCTCATCATGAGCACCAGTGGCTCAGTGTGAGATTGAACACTTGAAACTCTGTGAAACCCTGTCACTGGCTGCTGGAATGCTGGCACGGAAGTTAATTCAGTTATTTTAAAAAGAAATAGAGAACAGAATTGGTAGTGCCCCTGCCACTGACTTCTCATGAGAGGAAAAAAAACCTGAGAGGCTCTTCAGAGGAAAAGTTCACCAAGCCATGTGTGTGCTCAGGTTTATTCATTCAGTTTGTTCAATCAGGTTTGTTTATTCAATTAATGAACTGGAAAAGTGTTCTCTCATTAGCAGGTGTGTTGATTTTTACTTCCCTGTTTTAAAAAAATATATATATATCACCCATTCTCTATAAAATCATTAATTGTATCAATTTAAATTGTTAATTAGTTTATACTGTATATTGTAAATTAACTTATATTGTTATTTAATCCCCAATCTACACCAAAACCTATCCCTGCCAAATGGCCTTTGCAGGAGATCTGTGACACATATTTTAAAAAGTTAGTCTTAAATATTTGGTTCTATATAAAATGTGCCCCAAACGTTCTTGGTTTCAAAAAGATTTCCTCCACTGTTTTTTATCCACTTGCAGTTTATTGCCAAGGGAGGTGTGGTTTGGGACAGAGGAAAGGATAACTGGAGATTTCAGGGCATATTCATCACCAATCCCAACACTTAATCACTAGAAGAAAAAAAAAAGATGGATCATAAGGAAAGGCTTTCTCTAGTCCAGATTTTTGGTTATTCATGTTCAAAACAATTAACACTAAGAATTTCACGAAGCCTGAGAAAAATGTTTCAACTCTTCTCCATTCATCTCACCTGGTGGTATTTTTCCAGAAGGTCTCCAAACAACGTTCCCCAAGGACTGGGTTTCTTCCTGGCGAGAATTTGAAACCCTGAAGTCCAAAGCAATTATGACTATTGTTGTGCTCCAAGAATTGTCTTGTCACAGTTAAAAAAAAAAAAGAATTTGAAGGAGCTTGAAGTCTGATTGGTTTAAGTGGTGTTTACCTGGCAGGCACAGGCTTTTCCCACAGGATCCATTAAGGATAAATAAAGGAAATTCAATTCAGTTTCAATAAGCTCTTTTTTTCCCCTACCAAAACTGCAGCTGCACTAGAAGAACAAGGGCAGGACGAGTTCCTCCCAAGCAAGTGAAGGATCAGCACCTGCAGACAAAGGAGCAAACCTGGGGCAGGTGTTTGCACAGGCTGTGGGGAAACACTGTTCAAGCTCACCTGGGGGGAGACAAGCACATTTTATTTCAGGTCTCTTTAAAAATATGAGGAAAAGAAGAACAAGTAATAGGAGTGCCAGTGGAACTTCAAAAGAAAAAAAAAACACCAACACACCACCAACAACAAAAAAAACCCCAAA
>NW_020961186.1:0-2584 GCF_003031625.1 Empidonax traillii | reverse complement strand
AAAAAAAAAAAAAAAAAAAAAAAAAAAAGCCAAACAAAAAACGCCCAAACAACAAAAACAAATTGTAACCGACTAAACATTTTATTAGAAGTGAAACAGCTCCTTATAGTTGAATGGTAAACATACAAACATATTTTGTGTCAATTCTCTTAAAAACATACTAGGTAAGGAAATAGAAATGTAATTTCAATGCCAGTGGAACTTTAATTAAAAACAAAACAAAACAAAACAAAACACAAACCCACCCCATAAACCCACAACACCCCAACAAACAAACAAAAAAAAACCCAAAAAAAAAAAAAAGTCTAAATTGTAACCAACTTCATTTTTTATTAGCAGTGAAACAGCTCCTTGTGATTGAATTGGGAATAGTGCAGGAAGTTCTAAGGATGAAATTTTCTCACGGGGAAGAGAACACTTGAACTGCTTATTCCTTTCACCTGCAGAGCAAGAGGGGCACAAAAACCACCCCTGAAGTACATCCAGACCCCAGCAAAGCTTCTGGTCTGGAAATTTCTATATTCCCACTCAGAAATATAGAAATTCCTGTGCTGCTCCTGTTCCCTAAAGTGCAAGACAATTATTTCTTTAGAGCAATGTTTAATATTGATGAGACATTTCCCTTTCCAAGCACCTACAGAACTAATGTTCATTGGAATTCATGAGAAACTCAAAACTTGTTTGAAAACTGAGAGAAATTGGACTTTCTGGACCTTCTATAAAAGTTTTGGCATTTAGATTTTTGGGAGGTTATGCTTTGGTTGGTTTGTTTGTTTCTCCAAAGGAGAATTTGAAAAAAAAAAAAAAAAAAAAAAGATAAAACTATATGATAAAATACTTAGATGAAGGCCAGCAGAAAATATCTTTGCTGCAGAGATAGACCCATCCCTCTGGAAATATGTTACATAACTTTCTGATATGTTATATCAGAAAGAAGGCTGCTATCGGTCCTTACAGATCACTTCCCGGAGCATTATCTTCCAGGGCAATCATTGCTCAAAGAACTGAAACCTTGACTTTCTAATTTGAGCTTTTAGTTTCCATTTTCAGGCCCTTGATCACCACGTGCTGCTCTGCTGCTGTGGTGTGACCAAAGTAGGTCTCTCCTACTTGCCTGAAACCCGAAATCATCTGCAATCTGCTTTCTTACAATCAGAAAGAGTTCTGAAGTGAAAGAGAAGTGATCCTGCTTCACTTTTAGCCCTTTATTTATCCCCATACCTACCAGAAACGTGAGGAAAAAAGTAATTTCCTTCTTGTTTTCCATCTTACATGATTTTATTATGTCCTTTCCTCTCGGTCTCTTTTCTTTGAATGAAAAAAAAAAATAAAAAAACCAAACCCCACAAGAATTTCAAGCTTTACTTTGTGGCCTTCTTATCACAGTGCTGGTGTTGGCTGCTGCTTTCCAGCTTGGAGAGACCCCAAACATTGCCCTGTTCTTTCTTGAGGAGCACTGGGCAGGACCTTGGAAAAATCACCAGGGCACAAAGGTTTTCACATGCCCCCTGTGCATCTTCTTGAACTGGGCCTGCCTTTTTTACAGAGAATTTCTGTTCTCTGCTAAATCTGATTTTCTGCTGGTAATCTATTGGCAGCTTCCTCTCTCCACTAACTAGTGAAATAATGTTTTCTTAATTTTGCAATCAATATACTTGCACTGGATGTGTTTTTTCAAGCTCGTCTCACCTTCTGCTGTGACTTTTCCAGTGTTGCTCAGTTTTTATTCTGCTGCTCTCACTCTTTCTCTTCTCAGGGGTGTTGAATCAACTCTACTTGCCCTTGGGTTTTATCCTGATGTTTTCCATTAGCAAAAAGACCTTGTTTGTGTCCAGGGCTCTTCTCCTGGGCAATTTTCTCCTCTCCATCCAAATTACCTGAATTTCTTCCACCTGCCCCTTCCATAGGGACAAGTTTTGAAGTCCTTGTCCAAGCTGCTTTGTCTGCGTGTTTGTGCCACTCTCCTCACCTCATTTCAAACCTCATTTAAATCCACCCTGGCCAAGGGAACGTTGGCAATCAAGGATGACTTCAGATTTGGACCCCTCGAAGCAGAAACTTCCTGGCATTCCAAGTTCTGTGGGCAGAGGAGTTTCAGTATTCCACTTGGCAGAGATATATCAGAGACCACCTTTTTTTGCAGTGGCTGCAAATAACAGGGAATAACCTCCTCCTTGTTACCAAGCAAGACCAGGTACATTCAACAGGGCAAAATGAGGACAAAATTAAAGACAGAGGTTTGAGTGCTACCTAATTTGTCAACGCCCATCTCCAAAGCCACTGTAAAAGAAGGTAGGGCAGTAGGAAGCACATGGGTATCACTTAGTTTTTGTTACTTTGAAGTAGCCAGAGAAATAAAGCATCACATGGATCTTTGAGAAAAGCTCAGGGCACTCAAACACCAAGTCCCAGAGTTACAGTGAGTCAAACCCTTGACCTGAAGCCTCAACTAAACAAAATGTAGCAAAAATCTAAAAAAATAGATAAGACATATTTGCATTAAACATAATTCTATTCAAGATTACAATTACAAAAATCTCTACCAAAAAAAAAAAAAAAAAAAAAAAAAAAAAAAAAAAAAAAA
>NW_020961185.1:0-6727 GCF_003031625.1 Empidonax traillii | reverse complement strand
TATATATACATATATGTGTGTGCAAAATGGAATCATAAAATGGCTTAGGTTTGAAGGGACTTTAAGTTCTTTTGAGACTTGCACTAGACGAGGTTCCTTAGAGCCCTTTCCAACCTGGCCTTGAACACTTTCAGGGATGGGGCATCCCATATGCCATCCCAAATCATTGAATCATAGAACGGCTTGGGTTGGAAAGGACCCTAAAGATGATCTAATTCCGATCCCTGCCATGGCTATGGACACCTTTCACTAGAATTAGACCAGGTTGCTCAAAGCCCCGTCCAAACTGGCCTTGAACAGTTCCAGGGATGAAAAAGAGAAGGCTTTGGGGTGACCTAATTTCAGCCTTCCAGTACCTGAAAGGAGCCTACAGAAAGATGGAGAGAGACTATTTAAAATACAAGGGCATGTAGTGACAGGACAAGGGGGGATGGCTTCAAGCTCAAAGAGAGTAGGTTTAGGTTAGATATTGGAAAGAAATTCTATGAGGGTGGCGAGGCACTGGGACAGGTTGCCAAGAGAAGTTGTGGATGTCTCGTCATTGGAACTTCCAAGGCCAAGTTGTTTGAGGCTCTGAGCAACCTGGTCTAGTGGAAGGTGTCCCTGCCCACGGCAAGGGGATTGGAATTAGATGATCTTTAGAGCTTCTTCCGATCCAAGCCATTCTATGATTCTGTGATACAAGTGCAAGTTTTGGTATGTGATCTCAGCGGTTTAATAGGTCTTGTTCTATGCACAAATTTCTGTCTGGTTTCTAAAGCAAACTTCTAGGTAAAGAAAAAAAAAAAGTTATACGTGTCCTTCCACTACGGGCAGCACAATAACAGCTTTTCATTACTGAAACGGGTGTTCTTCACCTACTCCAGAGCAGGCAAGTCAACATACCAGAGCCACAGTAATGCAAATAGGAGGAAGAGCCACAAATTTGTTGGAGTCTGCTAAGAGTCTGCAACGACTTGCTAATGCTGATTGTCCTGTAAAACATCAACGAAGTGTTAATCGTGAGAGACAGCAAAATGCTCAAGTCTCTGCAGGCTGTGCCTGAAGGCTATGTTTATGGAACACATTAAAAAAAAAAAAAAAGACAGTTTTGCATGTTTATGCTCTTACAGACAACTAAAATCTCACTAATTTTCTCTTGTAGTTAACCTGCCTCTCTAAAAGAACTTCCAGTGATACTCTTAAGTTTTTGCTGCTGACTAATCTCTGTAAGTGCTCTGTTTTCTTGTTAAGCACCTTTTCTGCATGAGTAGTAAATAGAGCTTTTAAATTCTGTGTCTGTCAGTGCAGTGAAAGTAGTCCGGGTTCTACCACCTGTTTAAATTGGGTATCCCTAATTTAAACTTGGGTATTTTGCATGCATTTGTTTCTGTTTTTTTTTCTAGACTATCTGTTGTGTAGTTGTTTTAACGTTTGCGTTTCTTCTAACAGCTTTTTTGGAAGAGATGAGGCTGATACTTCTAAGCGTGTTAAAAGGTATATTGCAATCATGACCAGGCTGGGTTTTGATTTGCAATCACGGCCTTGATTGTAGATTTTTAAGTAGAAATGTCGTTCTAGTCTGATCAGTTTCCAAGTGGAAATAGGTGAGCAGGGAAATGAAGATGGGAATCCAGATTCCCATCAGTGTCATCATAAACACACCGTGTAGATGTTATTTTATTTCTTTCTGCTTCTCAAGGAACCTTGTCATGCAGAGCATGATTTTTAAAGACTTTGTAAGTCTAGGTGTTTGAGAAATGTCAGGGTGCCCATTAGTGGTGTGGTTTTGATTATATATCTATATTATGAGCATATTCCATTTGCTCTATGTGCCTTTTATGGGACTAGATGTTTAAATAATAAGTGTTTTATTCCTTTCTTTTCTAGTCACAAGCATAACAATGGTCAACCCATGTGGTTTACACTTGGCATAAGGGAAGCTCTCAAAGGCTGGGACAGAGGTTTGAAGGACATGTGTGTGGGAGAGAAGAGGAAGCTAACTATTCCACCAGCCCTTGCTTATGGAAAAGAAGGGAAAGGTAAAACAGCGGAAGCCTTTCCCATACTTCAGTTGCTTTTAATCTCTGTATTTTACTGTTGTTCTTGGCCTAAAAGGGTAGCAAGCTTTCCAGGCAGATTCCGTTAAATAAGAAAAATTGATAGAGTCAGGTGCTCTTTCTCATCAATTTATTTTTGGCAGAAATAATCAGTAAGTCGTTATGTGGTGAATGCAGGGGAAAAAAAAAACAAGAAATTGATGGTAGCTGCTGTGCTGTATGTTCTGCCCTTGATAGTGCCCTGCTTTTTTTTTTGCTTTGCTTTGGGTTTTTTTCTCTTTTTTTTCAGTCAAGTGGAGGTGGTTGCTCAGGTAACAGTTGGCTTTTTGGCCGTTGCATCTGTTTTTGTGGTAATGCTTCATGAATGTGCATGTGCAAGCCTCATTCTTGCAGGTGTCTTTTAAAACCCTAAGAAACTCCCTGTACTGCTGCCCAACCAGTTTTTTAGCTGATACAGTGAAAAGTCACTATTTATTTATCCATATAGGGGCATTATTCTTTTCCTCTTATAGCTGTTTTCAGTGTGGGCAGTGGTCCCTGTTATCCATAGTAAGATGTGCAGAGGCATGGGCAGTCACGTTGTCACGTACTGAAAATGTGCTGAACGGTGTGCAGGCAGATAAAAGTCTTGCTTGTAGGGTTTTCTCAACCTGTCCACTACTGATGGTGTTTGGGGGTTTTCCTTTCAGTGTTTCCAGATTCCTATTTTAATGGGAGGGCGGGCCAGATTTGGAAGGTATAGTTAAGGAAGTGATGTCTTGAATGATGTGGGAAAGCTCTACTTCTGCTTTACAGGGTCTGTTTTAGTTAACTTTTTTCGAGCAAATATTATGAATATTTTTGTCATGACAAGAGTTGCCTCAAAGGACTTATGGTAGTGCAGGTTTCAAAGCAGAAAGAATAAATGTCTGGGACCATATAGTCCATCCTGCTAATGTTGTCTCCGATTAATATGAGACCGTTGTAGGTGTGAGGAGTGTTTGCATGTCTGTATCTTCTGGCAAGTAGGGCTGAACACAGGCTAAGTAGTACTCCATATTACATCATGATAAGTACTATTCTATACATACAGCATACTCCATACCCTACTCTCTTGAAATACCCCTTAAAAAATGTTTTTCTAGAGGCCTTGGTTTGGGATTCAGGACAAAGTGTTAGAACTAATCATCATGCTTCTAGTAGAGAACAGGGAACTTGTGGTGGTCAGCCAGTTGCCTGTATGCAGGGCACAGCTGTAAATTTTACTACAAAAAGCTATGAAATGCTGCAGTGCTCACATAGTAATCACAGGCCTAATTGCTCTGATTGATATGCAAAGCAGTACAGTTGTTCTTCAAAGACTTGCAAGCCTCACCTCTGTAGTGCAAGGTTAAACAAGTAAACACTGCTAAATGCTGTAAGAAACGACTTGCTTTAGGAAGACTTTGAAATATTGGAGCATAATTAGGTTGCTATTTTCAATTACGCCCTTGAAGACAATTATTTCATTTTCTTCATGCTTTCCTCCAAATGCAAATAATTTCAGTAGCTTCCCACCTTGCTTGCTTTCTGACTCATCATGCAAGTCAGATGCCTTTTTCTGTAACACTCAGAAAAATTACCTCTGTCCCCAGATCTGATCAGGGCACTGTACCCTGTATTTCCAGAAGTTTCTGTGGGTTTATTCATCCAAAAATCTACAAGCTTGTTTATTGCTGCAGCACAGAGTATATTTAACAGCATAGGTCCGAAGTAGACGCTGTGGATTAATTTGTTGCCTATATTCTCAAGGGATAGGAATATTTTTTGGGGTGCTGCCATCCAAGATAGAAATATACTTGGTCCTATTCAACCCCTCTCTATATAAAGTGGCAAAGTGATGTGCTAAAAGGTCTTTGACAATAGCTTCAGCCATCAGCATGAGGGCATATCATATCTCTGTAAAAGCCACTGCCTAATAAACTGAAATCCGTGAGGAGTGGTGGCAGGGGGAGGGTCTGTGCCACTATTAGGAAGTTACCGATCTTCTCACCTGCATCAAAAATGACATTGTGACAACACATGCCTTTTGCTCAGGTTCATATACTTAGTTTCTGCTGTGTGTTTGGAAACAGCTCGGTGCCTTGTGCAGCAGTCCAGAGACAGCTGTGGGGTATTGTCATTGTTGCTGCACTTCTGTCTTTCTCTGTGGAAGATTTTTTTTGCAGTGGCAGAATAGCAGATACAGGGTGTCAGTTAGCAGTGGAGAGGAATTTGGAGCCTGGCAGGGTAATGGTGTATTGGGAGGGCTAAATTCTCTGTTCTTGTTGCCCTATGAGTTAGTTTTGGCTGTAGCCTCTCTAATTGTACAGTCTCCTTAACTGCTTTCCTCTTCAACTGCTCTGGCCATGAAAAAATTATTCAAGAATGTTGTTTAACAGACTTGTGATGATGATTGCTGAATATGAGTTCACATCCACACCTACTGGTCTCCAACAAAAGTAGTTGCATCCAAAGTTGTGTATATGCTGTAAGGGCTGCTCAGAGTCCAGACCACAGTCTGAAATGGTTACAGTTATCACTGTTACAGATACTTATCCTTGTTAGTTCAAATTGCAGGATGCTTTGAAATAAATAGGGTTACTGGAACATTGCTCTTATGCATATGGCTTTTGTATGGCACTGAATATGTAGTTGTTTTTAACTTTTCTCCATTTTGTGCAGGAAAAATTCCACCTGAGAGCACACTGATTTTCAACATTGACCTTCTAGAAATTAGAAACGGGCCAAGGTCTCATGAGTCTTTCCAAGAGATGGATCTTAATGATGACTGGAAGCTGTCCAAGCAAGAGGTGAGTGGGTTACTCTTCTCTTTTGAGCAAATCTAACAGAATGGGATAGTAAAAAGAAAAGACAGGCTTCCCTGTTAGGGAAGTATCTATACACAAGTTAGATTTTAGCTACTGCTGTGCACAGAGCAACTCAACAAGCATAATACACGCTACTCAGTACTTAAGGTACTAAATAAATACTTATTTATTGGGTGATGGACAATTGAGGTAATAATGAGTTGTTAGCTGCAGAACTGATACCATTAATGGTAAGACACCCAAAAGGCCATTGGTGGCCAGGTGGTCATTACTCATGTGGGGAAGGGAGAGCCTCTGTCCTTCTCTGGAGATGACTTTCTTTGTTGTTTGCCTTCCAATTCTCAGCTTTGTTTTTTTTTGCCTTTCATGCTTTTGGCATTTTCATGTTGTTGTCTTTCTTGCTAAATGCTGTTCCTTGCTCAACAATTACCAAGCTACCGTCTGTGGTTTGCCTTTCTTGCTTGGCTTCAGCTCACATACTTACTTGCACCTCAACAATAGACTTTCTCAGTAAAACTAAGTCAAGGATGCACATCTGTGCTGCACTATCCTGAGCGTTGCATCCTAGTGAAAATTCTGGACTTCAAAGGGCTTCAAAAGGAGCTTTGTTAAGCTGGGGTGTAGGCATGTGACCCATGTGTGCCCCAATGTTTATGGGAGACTTGGGTGAAAGCATCTTCGGAATAAAACCAAACTTCAGGGCTTTTTGGAGTTAATTGCTGATTTATTAATAAACTGGAATTAGAAGTTCTGCTGCTGTAGGGCAGTCCTGTTTCATTGCATTCACTCTGTGAAGGATGTGTAGTCAGCATTATTCACCTTCTGTTTGCCTCTTATTTTCAGTCTTCTGCTTTCCCAAAGTGCAAAAATGACCCATGAGAAGCCAGTATAAACAACTGAGTTCTTTTTGATTTGAGCATGGTACGGTTTACTAGACCCAGAAGGCTAATCATTTTTACTATGCACCAGACAATGTCAGGGTGTCTAATATCTGTGTATTGGAAATGTAAGCAATGACCCTAACAAATACCACAGTGTGAAATTAATAAAACAGCCCTGAAACATGGCCTATTTATCTGGCTGTTAGCAGTCCACTGTTACAGTTCTTATATAAGTGGTATCCGTTTCACAGGTGGGTATGTTGGTATTGTTATCCTTGTAGAAGGCTCTGCAATTCAGAACAGTTGAAATCTCAACAGTTAAACCATAGAAACTGAATAAAAATAATCTGATTTTGTTCGAAACACTGCTTACCATTAGTAATTAGCTTAGTGTAGGTAACTGTTCCAGAAGTCTGTTTAAAAGCTACCTTGACTCTTTGTCATTCAAAATTTTGAGATGTCTAGAAATCATTTAATGTAGTTCCCATTAGAGCAGCAAACACTGAGATTGTGACAGATTTCTTTATATATTTGGGGCAACTGTTTACATCTACTGCTTTGTGAAAGTGCGAGGATGTGGAAAAGCTGTTTGGGTGTCTGACCAATTGGTATCTCATAACTTTTGCCTAGCTATTTATACTTTACTGTGTAGACATCAGATGACAAGCTGTCCTGGCTCATTTTTCAGTCAGGTACCATAAAGCTCTGGCAGCAGATTTGCTAGTTTTACTGTCACTTCTGTTACTAAAGACTCTCATCACTGATAGGAGCTTCAGAATCAGTCAGACAAGTATTATTCTGGCAGTGGCACGGGAGGGAAGGTATCTGTTATCTAATACTACCATCCTGATCATGGTGGCCCTCTCTTAAACTGCAGTCATCAATTTTTTCATAAGCCTAAAAGTGTTATCTCTCACCTTTTGTCTAATAGGTGAAAATTTACTTGAAGAAAGAATTTGAAAAGCATGGAGCAGTGGTA
>NW_020961184.1:13632-15390 GCF_003031625.1 Empidonax traillii | reverse complement strand
GAGAAAGACCTGAACAAGTTGATGCCGATATCCAACGATAAAACAGCCCAGAGCAGAGAACCAGCCCTAAAACCAGAACTGTGATTGTGACCAAAGGGCCAAGGATCAGAACTGAGCTGATGCTGATGCTGATCAAGACAATTGCTCCAAAGGAAAAACATAGACAGTTCCACAAAGTCCTGGGGTCCTTTTGATCCCACGAGGTTCCGCAGTGTCACCTGTTCCCTTTGGTTCCAGGAGGCCCCAGTGGATTCCAATGGCCCCTGGATTCCAGGAGATTCCACAGTGTCCTGGGCTTCCCTTGTCTCCCTGAGTTTTGGCAGTGTCCGGGGTCCCTTTGTTCCCAGGAGGTTTCTTTGTTTCCATCAGGCCCTGCCACGTCCCAGACTCCCTTTGGTTCCAGGAGGTGCTGCAGGGTCACAATGTGCCCTTTATTCCATGAGGTTCCACCATGTCCCAGGGTTCCATGATCTGTGCCAGGAGGTTCCTGGACAGAGAAACTTCTTGGCAATGGAGTTATTAGGGAAAAAAGATGGGCTGTGGGGATCAGTGTCAGGGCATAGCCTGGGAAGTGCCTTGACCATCCTCCTGTTTACCATGGCCAGCTTTTTCTTCCCCTTTTCTCTATGTTCTTACACCCATTTCTTCACAATCCACTGTGATCCTACCCTTTCCCTTCCTTTGGTTCTTCCCTAGAGATCCCAGGACAGGTCTTCCTCAGTCCCCAAATGTGCTTTCTTGTTGCCCATCGTAAGTCTCAGACCCCAAGCATGAAAACCCCACCCACATTTGAGGGTCATCGTGGGAGGCTCTGCCATTGACCCACTTGGTGAAGCCTTCACACAGATATTTTGGAACTGTCTTTGAATTATTGTTTTTTTACGTTTTGGGCTTAGAAGGGTTTCTCCAAAAGCATGGCAATTCATGTCCTCAAAAATGGGAATTCTTTGGAGAAGGAGTTTGGGACTCAAAGAATCACAGAATGGTTTGTCTTGGAAGGGAGATCAAAGTTCATCTTGTCCAAGTCCCTCCATATGGACAGTGACATCTTCACTAATTCAGGTTACTCACAGTCCTTAACCTTGGACAAATCCAGGGATGGGATATCCAATACTCTGGGAACCTGTTTCAGTTTTTGCCACACTCATTGTTAAATATTTCTTCCTATTATCAATATAAGACACCAGTCTTTCAGTTTACAGCCATTGCCCCATGTTCTGCCACTACAGCCCTTGGAAAAAAGTATCCCTGGGATATCCTTAGACTCATGAGCACCATGTGTTCATCTGCAAACAGCTTGGACAGTACCCAGGGATCTCTCAAAAAATGATTTGGAAGCCTCAAGCACATGAGCTCTGCGTAGGGAGTAAGGAGCTGTGGGCTCCGTGGTGTGGACAGTACAGGAGTATCCAGAGAGGGCTTGAAGGGTGGTTTCAGAGACGAAGGATCCTTTTTCTCATAGCAGGAAACATCAGGAGAAATAAAGATATGATGCCCAGTTCAACTGGAGAGGTCCAGACTGGAAAAAAGAGAAAGGAGTTTCACTCTGAGGGCAGTGCTGTGGTGCCACACATCAGCCAGGAGGAGTCTGGATGAGCCCAAGGCTTTGTGTGTGCAGGGAGAGCCAGGGAGGACGCAGAGATGTCAGTGCAGGAAGGGGCCAGCCAGGTGGGGCAGCCGGGGGGATGACGACAGCCTGCAGGGAAAGGGGCAGGGCATGGACACCGTAGGACAGCCTGGGCTGCACAGCAGAGAGGC
>NW_020961184.1:8666-10568 GCF_003031625.1 Empidonax traillii | reverse complement strand
AGAGCTTGTGCCCACATGGCAGCAGCTGCCTGGGCCTCTGGGTTTCTCCATGCTCTGCTGCACACAGCCAATACATTTTCCCTGCCCCTGTGCCAGGGCAATGCCCTGGGCCAGTTCTTCTGTGAAATCCCTCACATCCTCAAGCTCTCCTGCTCACACTCAGGCTACCTCAGGGAAATTGGGCTCATTGTGGTTAGTGGCTGTTTAGCATTTGGTTGTTTCATTTTCATAGTTTTCTCCTATGTGCAGATCTTCAGGGCTGTGCTGAGGATCCCCTCTGAGCAGGGACAGCACAAAGCCTTTTCTATCTGCCTCCCTCACTTGGCCGTGGTCTCCCTCTTCCTCAGCTTAGCCATATTTTCCAACCTCAAGCCCCCCTCCATCTCCTCCCCATCCCTAGATTTGACTGTGTCAGTTCTGTACTCGGTGGTGCCTCCAACAATGAACCCCCTCATCTACAGCCTGAGGATCCAGGAGCTCAGGGATGCCATAAGGAAAACAATGACTGGGTGCTTTTCAGGAAGAATAACCTGCTTCTTTTCTTCTGCCAAAAACACACTGTGTATCCCTTCATTGGCCCAACCTGCCTTCTAAAGCTTTTGAGAGTGGCACTGGTAGAGTTTTCATGTGTTTTTTCCTCTTTTTCTGTTCTTAACACAGAAACTTATTCTTTATTCCATACCTAATTCACTCTTTCCCTCTTTGTTTTTGACCCACAATTGTGTAAAGAAAATAAAACTCCTGTAGCAACTGCTTTGTCAAATATCCTGCCTTTGTTATTCTGTACATGAGGAATCACAATCTCTGAGTATAATAAAGGACTTGAATCCTTTCTTTCATACTTTTGCTGCAAGAACTTTCCTGCAGCTGGAGGGCAGTGCCTGTGTGCAGAGGAGAAGGGGTAAAGAGTCCTGGGACAGGAGCAGTGCCAGGGAGCAGCAGCTCTTCGGCTTTTCAGAGCTGCTCTTTTTCCACTGCCTCCTCTCCTTTCTGCTCCTTGCCCAAGGCCTGAGTGCTCTGGCAGCTCAGTCACTGCTGGGGGTCAGTGCTGGGACCATGGGCAGGGACAGGCCCTGGCACTGCTGGCACAGAGCTGGGCTCCTTAACATCATTTCCATCAGGAAAGGGGATCCCCCTGGGCAGTTCCTGAAGACTCTGTTCTTTTTAAGAGGTTGGTGTAAAGAACAAACAAGGAATAGACTCTCCAAAGTCTCCTGGCTTGGCTTGTCTCCCTATTGAGTGTGTGCAGGGAAGGACTCACTGTGGTACTTCAGGGCCTGAGGGCTGGCTCAGATGTTCTGTGCTGGTGGCAAATGGTCTCCAGGTCACCTGCCTGGGGCTCTGCAGCTTGTGCTGGCTCTGATGGCAGGGGAGGACTTGTGTGTAGGAAATGAGGAAGTGCAGGAGAGCACAGAGGATCTGCAGGGACAGCCCGTCCCATCCAGTCAGCAGTGACTGGAGCCCTGGAGCAGAATCCTGCCCAGGCTTGAGTCACCCACAGCTAAAGTACTAAATGTCCCTGGGAAATGGGAAAGGAGAGCTCTGCAACCCCAGGGGACAAAGCAGGAACAGAGAGAGGACTCTAGCCAGTGACTCCTCTTGCCCTCAGTGAACTCCCCTTGTGCCTGCCCAGCTCAGGGAGGGCTGGACCAGAGCCAGGGCTGGGCTTTCCAGGAGGGTGTCCTGAAGAACTCTGCAGCCCACAGGATGGAGGGAGTGGAGCCCTGCCCTGCCCTCTGTGCCATTGCCAACAGCCCATGGTCCTGCCCAGCTTGTTCTTGGCTCCTGAGCCTTCCAGGGAGATGGAAGAGGGTGGAGAGGAGGGATCCCCATCCTGCTGGCTCTGCTTGCCAGCCTGACCAGCATGGCCAGTGCAGGCTCAGCCCAGGGTGCCACAGCCCC
>NW_020961184.1:4826-6524 GCF_003031625.1 Empidonax traillii | reverse complement strand
GCTGGCAGGGGGGTGGCAAAGCAGGAGGGGTGTGTGCAGCCTGCAAGGCCAGAGGAGCAGCAGGGCCAGGGGAGCACAGCCTGCAGCACAGATGGCCAAGGGCTCTGGCAGGGCTGCAAGGCCCAAAGGCACCCAGGCCTTTGTGCCCTTGGCTCTGGCAGCTGCCTCTGCCCCTCAGGCCACCACAAGTCACTTTCCTTTGTCTGCCTGCACTCCTGGCCTGCAAGGATCTGCTCTCAGGAGTCCCTGGGGAGGCTTTGTCAGTGCCTGCCCTCAGTGGGGCCCAGCAATGCTTCAAGGGACTGGGAGTTTGGCTTCTGACTTCTTCAGCAACTTCTTCAATCTTCTCTCAGTAGTTAAGAACAATGGACTTATCTCTAAACACACTGTGGGACTCATTAACAGAAAAACAAATTATTTCACTTCTTTTAATTGTCTTTATGTCTTCAAGATTTCTACAGCTAATTGGAGTTGTTTTGTGGTTTAGGTAATGAGGAAGATTTTAAAGTGGAAGTCACAAAAATATAATTTTTCTATGACAGGGAATGATTTCTACAGAGCCTTGGGATTCAAAAGGGTCAGGGTGCAAAGGATTTGGACACAAAGTGAAGGGGGCAAAAGAGATTAGTAGCACTTAATCATTGACCAACTTTCAACATTTTCAACATTCCCTTTTAGCAGGGATTCAGTAGCATTTACTACAATTGAACAGGGACTGAATTATAGATTCCCAATAACAACACTCACACCACAGTCAACTCACACCCACACCCAGGCAGAGATGTGTGGACACATCAGGATCTGGGGTTTGGCTTCTGACTTCTTGAGCAACTTCTTCAAACTTCTCTCAGTACCTCAGGATGATGGACTTGTCTCTAAACACACCGTGGGGCTCATTAAAATACAGACAAACAATTTTTTTTTATCTTTTTTTTATTTTATTTTTATTGTCCTCATATCTTAATGTCTTCAACAACTAATTGGAGTTGTTTTGTAGTTTAGCTAAGGAGGAAAATTTCAAAGAGCAGCTCTCAAAGACTGGTGGGTTTTTTTTATGAAAGGAAATGATTTACACAGAGCCTTGGGATGCAAGAGGGTCAGGGTGCAAAGGGTTTGGATCCAAAG
This sequence comes from Empidonax traillii, assembly GCF_003031625.1. Lineage (NCBI taxonomy): Eukaryota > Metazoa > Chordata > Aves > Passeriformes > Tyrannidae > Empidonax > Empidonax traillii. The sequence goes on along the minus strand of NW_020961184.1, from coordinate 5,399 downwards.
ACAAGGGGGCAAAAGAGATTAGTAGCATTTAATCATTGACCAACTTAACAGTTATCAAGGGATTCAGTAGCATTTACTAAAAATGAACAGTGGCTGAATTATAGATTCCCAATAACAACACTCACACCGGAGTCAATTCTGATATCTCAGATAATTTGTTTTTTTTTTTTAACTTTTGCAGATTTTAGAACTAGTTGTGTAGTGATTATATTTTAATGTAGCTGTATTATATCCCTTACCCTTAACAGAGTAGTTACACATACCCAACCCTACTACCCCATTCCATATCAATCCCTCTAAACTCCATTTTTAGTCTTCTTTTCAAGGTAGAATTGTAGAAAAACACCCTAAGGCCTGGACCACAAGATATCACCCAGACACAGAGACCTTCTAGGCAGAACTCTTTAGGAACTCCCAGGATTGTGTGTGCTGTGAAGAAGATGAAGATGAGGAAGAAGGGGTCCCAAAGACACCAAACCCAGTTCCTGAAGGGCTGTGTCAGGGGGCAGAATGGGGCAGAACCAGGGCTGCATAAACCTGGGATTGGATGGACCTTATTATAAAATCCTAGAA
>NW_020961184.1:0-3616 GCF_003031625.1 Empidonax traillii | reverse complement strand
CCCTCACTTGGATCCCAAGCTTACCTGAGCCGTTCTCACTCTGGCGTAAGCTCTCAGGGTCACAAATCTTCAACAGGACTCTGCCTCATTTCAGTCCTTCTCATGAAGTCTCGGCTTCCTGGTACATCCACAAGCTCCTTTGTGAGCCACATGGGGGTCTCCTCACCCCAACAATCTTCCAAAGGTAGCCTGGATTTATTTTTCAGTCTTTTCCCTGCTGAAGAGAGAGAGTGAAAGGGGGGAGAAACAGCCCCCCTCTTTTAACTTCTCTCTCCTCCAGCTGCTGGCTTTGACCTTGGACACTTCGTTCTCTCTCTGCCTGAATTTCTTCTGCAGCGGTTTTTTGTCCAAGCAGTCAGTCCTTTAAAGTTTTTTTCCTTTACTCTCTTACAAGAGAGAAGGGGCTTCAGTGCCACACCTGCCCCTGGCCCAGGGCCGGGGGAGGAGGGAGGCCTGGCCCCCACCTGGGGCCTGCCTCTCTCTCCCTACATGTCTCCCTAATTTCAACTGCCACCAATTTCAACTGCTCCTAATTTCAACTGCACCACCAACCTTCTCTTCCCTTTTCTTAAATATGTAATTAGCAAAGGCGTTACTAAAGTTTTGATTGGCTTTTTTCAATGGAAATTCACCCGGACAAAACCATCCTCAGCCCCAGGGGCTGCCTGGTGGGCAAGACCACGACAACAGGGGACTGGTGATAACAAAGGGACACCCATGATGTCACAGAGATATCAGTGAAGTCAAAGGCATCTCGTGACATCACAGGGACATCAGTGACCTCACGGGGACATGGTGCCACCTCTGGGGACATTAGTGACATCACAGAGACAGCAGTGACATCACTGGGGACCAACGATGTCACAGGGGACTGTTGACAACAAAGGGACAGCTGTGATGTCACAGGGACATTGGTGACATCACAGGGGACTTCAATGACTTCACAAGGGCAAGGGTGACATCACAGTGACATCACTGACATCATCAGCGTCATTGTTAACATCACAGGGGACAGTGGTGACATCAAAGGGAGATGGGTGACATCACTGAGGACAAGTGACATCACAGGGGACTGTTGACAACAAAGGGACAGTTATGATGTTACAGGGACACCGGTGACTTCACAAGCACAGGGCTGACATTATAGAGACACAAGTGACATCATTGGGGACATTGCTGAAGTCACTGGGGACAGTGGTGACATCACAGGGACAGAGGTTACACCACTGAGGAACAGTAACAAAGTGAAAACAAAGGGACAGCCGTGAGTCACAGGCAAATCAGTGACATCAGAGGGAATATCGGTGACTTCACAATGACTGGGGTGTCATCACAGAGACATCAGTGACATCATCAGGGACATTGGTTACATCACAAGGCACTGGCAACAATAATGGGAAAACCATGATGGCACAGGGACATTGATGACATCACAGGGGACATCAGTGACTCCATAGGGCCAGGTGTGGCATCACAGAGACATCAGTGATATCACTGATGACACAAGGGACATCACAGGGACATCCATGATGTAACTGGGGACCAGTGACATCAGAGGGAACTTGGTAAAGCAAAGGGACAGTTGTGATATCACAGTGACATTGGTGACATCAATGGGGACATTGGTGACTTTACAAGGACAAGGGTGACATTACAGAGACAGCAGTGACATAATCAGAAACATTGGTGACACCACAAGGGACAGTGGTGATATCACAGAGACTGCAATGACCTCATCGGGACCAGTGATGTCACAGGGGACTGTTGACAACAAAGGGACAGCCGTGATGTCACAGGGACATCTATGAACTCACTGGGACATGGTGCCACGGCTCAGCACAGTGGTGACATCACAGAGACAGCAGTGACGTTTTTGGGGACATCTGTGACATCACAGCCGACATCGGTGACTTCACAAGGCCAGGGGTGACATCACAGAGACAGCAGTGACATCATCGAGGACAATGGTGACATCACAGAGACAGCAGGGACATCATTGGGGACCAGTGACATGAGAGTGAAAAGAGAGGGACAGCAGTGATGTCACAGGGACATCAATGACATCAATGCGGCCTGGTGACATCACAGTGACATCGGTCACATCATAGGGACATGGTGGCAGTTTTGGGGACAGTGGTGAAATCACAGTGACAGCAGTGACAATTTTGGGGAACAGTGACATCACAGGAGAATGTTGACAGCAAAGGGAGAGCGGTGATGTCACAGGGACATCCGTAAATTCACAAGGAGAGGGTTGACATCATAGAGAAACCAGTGACATCATCAGGGACAGTGGTGATACCACAGGGACATCTGTGACTTCATTTTGGACAAGTGACATCACAGGAGACTGATCACAAGAAAGGGACAGCCCTGATGTCACAGAGAAGTTAGTGACATCATGGGGACATGGAGCCACACCTAGGGACAGTGGTGACATCACAGAGAAAGCAGTGACACCACTGGGGACCAGTGACATCACAGGGGACTGTTGACCACAAAGGCACAGCTGTGATGTCACAGGGACAGTGGTGACATCACAGGGGACATCGGTGACATCACAAGGCCAGGTGTAACATCACAGAGACAGCAGTGACATTATCAGTGACACTGGTGGTGCCACAGGGGATAGTGTTGACATCACAGAGATAGCAGTGGCATCATTGGGAACATTGCTGACATCACAGAGGACAGTGATGACACCACAGAGACACCAGTGACATCAAGAGGGGCATCTGTGACAGCACAGCTGAGATCAGTGGTTTCACAAGGCAAGGGGTGACATCACAGTGTCACACCAGTGACATTCTCGGTGACACTAGTGACATCACAGGGGATAGTGGTGACATCATTGAGTTCCAGTGACCTCATAGGGGACTGTGGGCAACAAAGGGACAGTCGTGATGCCACAGGACTATCGGTGACATCACAGGGGACCGTGGCAACATCACAAAGACATCAGTGACATCATCGAGGAAATTGGTGACATCACAGGGGACAGTGGTGACATCACTGAGACAGCAGGGACATCATTGGGGACCAGTGACATCAGAGTGAAAAGAGGGACAGCAATGATGTCACAGGGATATCGGTGACATCAAAGGGGCCTGGTCACATCACAGGGACATGGTGGCACTGCTGGGGACAGTGATGATATCACAGTGACAGCAGTGACATTATTGGGGAGCAGTGACATCACAGGAGAATACTGACAACAAAGGGAGAGCTGTGATGTCACTGGGACATCGAAAAATTCACAAGGTGAGGGTTGACGTCATAGAGACACCAGTGACGTCACCAGGGACAGTGGTGACATCACAGCAACACCAGAGAAATCATTGGGGACCAGTGACATCACAGGGGACTGGTGACAAAAAAGGAAAGCCCTGATATCACAGGGAAATCAGTGACCTCAGGGGGACATGGAGTCACCACTGGGGACAGTGGTGACATCACAGAGACAGCAGTGACATCCTTGGAAACCAGTGACATAACAGGGGACTGGTGACAACAATGGGAAAGCCGTGATGTCACAGGGACATCGGTGACATCACAGGGGACATGAGTGACTGCACAAGGCCAGGGGTGACATTACAGAGTCAGCAGGACATCAATG